>NW_024393841.1:0-4000 GCF_016617805.1 Bactrocera tryoni
CCATAACGGCAGTGCCTTTGGAAGAATTCCAAAATCTTATATTTAGGTATAAAGTCGTTTTCTTGTATATACACCTTTAGCAGTCGATATTGAGTTGCTTCTACAGTGCGCGAATTTTGGTTAGCCGCACTCTTAAATTATAAAAAAATAACTGTACACGCGACAGTTTTGATATTTTTGTTTTTGTAAAGAATAGTTGCTAGGTATTATACATAGAAAGTTAGCATGCACACAAAAACAAGAGCATAACGGTACTAAAATAGCAAATTGTGAATATTGTGTGACAATTGGTGCGAACTTTGGTTAGCTGCAGTCTTTTTTTATCGTCTTTGCGGTAAGCTCTCTGTGTTTTTGATATTTTTTTGTAAACTTTGGTAACATTTACACTTATTTTATTTGAATATATTCAGTTGACAAAAGTGTGATTGAAATGGCTAAACAAAAGTTTTTAAATGATGTGGAAAAGGGCCAAATTCAAATTTTGAAGGAAAATGGTCTTTCTAACAGAGCAATCAGCCGCAAATCAAAAGGTCGGAAAAAGTCGTGAGAAATTTTATGAGATTAGGAGATAAATATGGCATATCCAATAAAAATTCAAGGAGGAATACCAAGATAACTCGCCGGCAAGTTGAAATTATTAAAGAAGAAGCTATTAAAAATCGGTTGAGCGCCTCTGTAACAAAATTAAGTCTCCCAATTGGAAAAGAAGAGTTCAGAAAATTTTACCTGCAGACAGATACATAAAGTGGAAAAAGCAATTAAAAAAAACACAACTTACGCACGTCCATAAAGTAGCCAGACTTAAATTTGCGAAGGAGCATATGAGTTGGACCGATTGCTGGCACGATGTTGTTTTTTCTGATGAAAAAAAGTTTAACTTAGACAGACCTGATAAGTTCAGTTATTATTGGCATGATCTGCGCGAAAATAATCCTCCCAGAATGAGCCGTAATTTCGGGGGTGGACCTGTGATGGTATGGGGTGGGTTCTCCTACCATGGAAAGCTCAAACTATGTTTTATTACGACGAAAATGGATTCGAAAAAATATATTGAGATGTTGGATGATGTGCTCATTGAATATTTGGAGGATAACGTCGAAATTGTGTTTACCTTTCAGCAAGACAATGCCAGCATCCACGTTTCCAAGAAGGCAAAAGAATTTTTTGCTTCGCGGTCTATACCGTTGCTAGAATGGCCAGCCCGAAGTCCGGACTTAATCCCCATTGAAAATGTTTGGAGCATAATTGCAAGGGCTGGGTGTGCGAATGGGCGCCAGTACTTAGCCGCGCAGGAGCTAAAAACAGCAATTTTGCAGGCGTGGCTGGATCTGGATATTGGTATACTGCAAAAGTTAATTGACTCGATCCCAGCCAAAATTTTCCAAGTAATTAATAAGAATGGGGGTGCAACTCCATATTAAGAGCTCAAACTTTGCTAAACTTTTGAGAAAACCTCTTAATTACCTAATTTTTTGTAATGCGGCTAAGTAAAGTTCGCGTTTAGTTACGTTGTATTTTTAATATTTTAACTTTTTTGTTTCTTTAATACATTTGAAATGTAAAACTAATTTCTCTTCTCTTTCCCAATAAAGAAGTATTTTGAAATATTCTAAATTCAGTTACTTTTGACAATAACTCTTATGTTAAACCACCAAAAAGCATGTGCGGCTAACCAAAGTTCAAAGTTTTGTATTCATTAGCTTCACATATTTAAGTTAATTAACCTTCTTTATCTTAGTGAAGTTGACATAAAGCCATGACGGCAGTGCATTTGGAAGAATTTCATAGTCTTATATTTAGATATAAATTCGATTTTCTTACATATATATATGTAGCAATCGATACTGAGATGCTTCAAATCATTAGCTTCACGTATTTCAATTAATTAATCACACTGAAGTTGACATGAAGCCATAACGGCAGTGCATTTGCAAAAATTCCAAAATCTTATATTGAGGTATAAAGTCGATTATCTTGTATATACGCATTTAGCAGTCGATATTGAGTAGCTTCTAATCATTATCTTCACATATTTAAGTTAGTTAACATTCTTCATCTTACTGAAGTTGACATAAAGCCATAACGGCAGTGCATTTGGAAGAATTCCAAAATCTTATATTTTTGTATAAAGTCGATTTTCTTGTACATACGCATTTAGCAATCGACATGGAGTTTCTTCAAGTCATTAGTTTAACATATTTAAGTTAATTAACCTTTTACATCTTACTAAAGTTGACATAAAGCCATAACGGCACTGCACTTGGAAAAATTCCATAGTCTTATATCTAGATATAAAGCAGATTTTCTTGTATACACATTTAACAATCGATAATGAGTAGCTTTTAATCATTGAATTCACATATTTAAGTTAGTTAACTTTCTTCATCTTACTGAATTTGACATAAAGCCATAGCGGCAGTGCATTAAGAAGAATTCCAAAATCTTATATTTATGTATAAAATCGATTTTCTTGTATACACACACTTAGCAATCGATACTGCATTGCTTCAAATCATTAACTTCACATATTTAAGTTAGTTAACTTCCTTCATCTTGAAATGCTATAAAATCGATTTTCTTGTATACACACACTTAGCAATCGATACTGCATTGCTTGAAATCATTAACTTCACATATTTCAGTTAGTTAACTGTCTTCATCTTACAAAAGTTGACATAGAGCCATAACGGCAGTGCATTTGGAAGATTCGATCGATTCGATTTTCTTACATATACATACATGTGTAGCAATCGATACTGAGATGCTTCAAATCATTAACTTCACATATTTAAATTAGTTAACCTTTTTCATCCCCCTGAAGTTTACATGAAGCCATAACGGTAGTGCATTTGCAACAATTCCAAAATCTTATATTGAGATATAAAGTCGATTTTCTTGTATATACGCATTTAGCAGTCGATGTTGAGTAGCTTCTAATCATTATCTTTACATATTTAAGTTAGTTAACATTCTTCATCTTACTGAAGTTGACATAAAGCCATAACGGCAGTGCATTTGAAAAAATTCCATAATCTTATATTGAGGTATAAAGTCGATTTTCTTAAATATACACATTTAGCACTCTAAATTGATTTGCTTCTATTCATTAGCTTGACATATTTAAGTTAATTAACCTTTTACATCTTACTAAAGTTGACATAAAGCCATGACGGCAGTGCATTTGGAAGAATTTCATAGTTTTATATTTAGATATAAATTCGATTTTCTTACATATACATATTAAGCAATCGATATTGAGATGCTTCAAATCATCTACTTCACATATTTAAGTTAATTAATCTTTTTTATCTTACTGAGGTTGACAGAAAGCCATAACGGCAGTGCATATGGAAGAATTCCAAAATCTTATATTTAGGTATAAAGTCGATTTTCTTGTATATACACATTTAGAAGTCGATATTGAGTTGCTTCTATTCATTAACTTCACATATTTAAGTTATTTAACTTTCTTCATCTTAACGAAGTTGACATAAAGCCATAACGGCAGAGCATTTGGAAAAATTCCATAATATTATATTCAGATATAAATTTGATTTTTTTGTATATACGCATTTAGCAGTCGATATTTCATTGCTTCAAATCATTAACTTCACATATTTAAGTTAGTTAACTTCCTTCATCTTAAAATGCTATAAAATCGATTTTCTTGTATACACACACTTAGCAATCGATACTGCATTGCTTCAAATCATTAACTTCACATATTTCAGTTAGTTAACTGCCTTCATCTTACAGAAGTTGACATAAGGCTATAACGGCAGTGCATTCGGAAGATTCCATAATCTTATATTTAGATATAAATTTGATTTTCTTACATATACATACATGTGTAGCAATCGATACTGAGATGCTTCAAATCATTAACGTCACATATCTAAAGTAGTTAACCTTTTTCATCTCCCTGAAGTTTACATGAAGCCAAAACGGCAGTGCATTTGCAAAAATTCCAAAATCTTATATTGAGGTATAAAGTCGATTT
>NW_024393842.1:0-33027 GCF_016617805.1 Bactrocera tryoni
TCTTCCAAATGCACTGCCGTTATGGCTTTATGCCAACTTCAATAAAATGAAGTAAGTTAATCATCTTAATTATGTAAAGTTAATGAATAGAAGCTACTCAATATCGATTATTGGATGTGTTTATACAATAAAATCGACTTTATATCTAAATATAAGATTATGGAATTTGTGCAAATGCACTGCCGTTATGGCTTTGTGCCGACTTCAGTAAGATGTAAAAGGTTAGTTAACTTAAATATGTAACGCTAATGAATAGAAGCTACTCAATATCGATTGCTAGATATGTGCATACAAGAAAATCGACTTTATAACTAAATATAAGATTTTGGAATTCTTCCAAGTGCACTGCCGTTATGGCTTTATGTCACTTTCAGTAAGATGAAGAAAGTTAATAATCTTAAATATGTAAAGTTAATGTTCAGAAGCTACACAATATCGAATGCTAAATGCGTATATGCAAGAAAATAGACTTTATATCTAAATGCAAGATTTTGGAATTCTTCCAAATGCACTGTCGTTATAGCTTTATGTACACTTCGATAAGATGAAGAAAGTTAACTAACTTAAATATGTGAAGGAAATGATTTGAATCATCTCAATATCGATTGCTTAATGCGTATATACAAGAAAATCGATTTTATAACTAAATATAAGATTTTGGAATTCTTCCAAGTGCACTGCCGTTATGGCTTTATGTCACTTTCAGTAAGATGAAGAAAGATAATAATCTTAAATATGTAAAGTTAATGTTCAGAAGCTACACAATATCAATTGCTAAATGCGTATATGCCAGAAAATAGACTTTATATCTAAATGTAAGATTATGGAATTTTTCCAAAAGCACTGCCGTTTTGGCTTTATGCCAACTTCAGTAAGATGAAGAAAGTTAATCATCTTAAATATGTAAAGTTAATGATTAAAAGCTACTCAATATCGATTGCTATATGTGTGTACACAAGAAAATCGAATTTATATCTAAATATAAGATTATGGAATTTTTCCAAGTGCACCGCCGTTTTGGCTTTATGCCAACTTCAGTAAGATGAAGAAAGTTAATTAACTTAAATATGTAAAGTTAATGATTAATTCAATAAGATGAAGAAAGTTAATCATCTTAAATATGTAAAGTTAGTGATAAGAATCTACTCAATATCGATTGCTAGATGTGTGCATACAAGAAAATCGACTTTATACTTAAATATGAGATTTTGGAATTCTTCCAAATGCACTGCCGTTATGGCTTTATGCACTCTTCAGTAAGATGTAAAAGCTTAATTAATTTAAATGTGAAAAGTTAATGAATAGAATCTACTCAATAATGACTGCTAAATGCGCATATACAAGAAAATCGAATTTATATCCAAATATAAGGTTTTGGAATTCTTGCAAATGCACTGCCGTTATGTCTTTATGCACTCTTCAGTGAGATGTAAAAGCTTAATTAATTTAAATATGTGAAGTTAATGATTAGAAGCTACTCAATATCGATTGCTGGATGTGTATGTACAAGAAAATCGACCTTATACATAAATATAAGATTTTGGAATTCTTCCAAATGCACTGCCGTTATGGCTTTATGCCAATTTCAGTAAGATAAAGAAAGTTAATTAACTTAAATATGTAAAGTTAGTGATTAGAAGCTACTCAATATCGATTGCTAGATGTGTGTATAAATATAAGACTTTGGAATTCTTCCAAATGCACTGCCGTTATGGCTCTATGCACTCTTCAGTAAGATGTAAAAGGTTAATTAACGGAAAAATGAAAAGTTAATGAATAGAAACTACTCAATATCGACTGCTAAATGCGTACATGCAAGAAAATCAACTTTACCACTTTCAGTAAGATGAACAAAGTTAATAATCTTAAATATGTAAAGTTAATGTTCGGAAGCTTCTCAATATCGATTGCAAGATGTGTGTATACAAGAAAATCGAATTTACATATATCTAAATATAAGATTATGGAATTTTTCCAAGTGAACCGCCGTTATGGCTTAATGTCAACTTCAGTAAAATGAAGAAAAATAATAATCTTAAATATGTAAAGTAAATGTTCAGAGGCTAGACAATATCGACTGCTAAATGCGTATATACAAGAAGACCGACTTTATATCAAAATATGAGGTTATGAAATTCTTCCAAATGCACTGCCGTTATGGCTTTATGTGAACTTCGGTAAGATGAAGAAAGTTAATTAACTTAAATATGTGAAGCAGAGATCTGCATGCGGTGGCCGCAATTATTGTACACTTAGTCAATACTTCTTGTTTTTGCGACTGAACACTGCATTGACTGATACGTGTGATGCTAAAGAGAAAGAAGTGGATGAAAGAACACCAGCGCAAAGCGAGGAGTGCGCATAACATATTGACTTCGGCAAAGAAGTGTTTCAAGTGTTACGCACGAAACAAGCAGACACTTTGTTTGACTTGTTGCCGAAGGCATAAGACACTGAGTTTAGCTCATTGCCGAAGGCATGACACTTTGAATTGTTGAATTGTTGTTACAGTAAAAAACAGTCAAATAAAGTGTCATGCGTAGTGCGTAACAATTGAAACACTTCTTTGCCGAAGTCAATATGTATATGCGAGCTTAAATTGATCGTCACATGCGGTGGTGGTGTGCGCTTGCACTGCATGCTTTGTGCTGGCTTCCACTCATCCACTTCTTTTAATGTAAGTAGGCTTAAAGTCAGAGAAACAGCAGCGCATGCCGATCTCTGATGTGAAGTTAATAATTGGAAGCTACTCAATATCGATTGCTGGATGTGTTTAGGCAAGAAAATTGACTTTATATCTAAATATAAGATTTTGGCATTCTACCAAAGGCACTGCCGTTATGGCTTTATGTCAACTTCAGTAAGATGTTAAAGCTTAGTTAATTTAAATATGTAAATTTAATGAATAGAAGCTACTCAATAACGACTGCTAAATGCGTATATACAAGAAAATCGACTTTACATCTAAATATAAGATTTTGGAATTCTTACAAATGCACTGCCGTTATGGCTTTATACCAACTTCAGTAAGATGAAGAAAGTTAACCATCTTAAATATGTAAAATAAGTGATTAAAAGCTACTCAATATCGATTGCTAGATGTGTGTATATAATAAAATCGAATTAATATCTAAATATAAGATTACGGAATTTTTCCAAGTGCACCGCCGTTATGGCTTTATGTCACTTTCAGTAAGACGAAGAAAGTTAATAATCTTAAATATGTAAAGTTAATGTTCAGAAGCTACACAATATCGACTGCCAGATGCGTATATACAAGAAAATCAACTTTATACCTAAGTATAAGGTTTTGGAATTCTTCCAAATGCACTACCGTTATGGCTTTATGCCAACTTCAATAAAATGAAGTAAGTTAATCATCTTAATTATGTAAAGTTAATGAATAGAAGCTACTCAATATCGATTATTGGATGTGTTTATACAATAAAATCGACTTTATATCTAAATATAAGATTATGGAATTTGTGCAAATGCACTGCCGTTATGGCTTTGTGCCGACTTCAGTAAGATGTAAAAGGTTAGTTAACTTAAATATGTAACGCTAATGAATAGAAGCTACTCAATATCGATTGCTAGATATGTGCATACAAGAAAATCGACTTTATAACTAAATATAAGATTTTGGAATTCTTCCAAGTGCACTGCCGTTATGGCTTTATGTCACTTTCAGTAAGATGAAGAAAGTTAATAATCTTAAATATGTAAAGTTAATGTTCAGAAGCTACACAATATCGAATGCTAAATGCGTATATGCAAGAAACTAGACTTTATATCTAAATGTAAGATTTTGGAATTCTTCCAAATGCACTGTCGTTATAGCTTTATGTACACTTCGATAAGATGAAGAAAGTTAACTAACTTAAATATGTGAAGGAAATGATTTGAATCATCTCAATATCGATTGCTTAATGCGTATATACAAGAAAATCGATTTTATAACTAAATATAAGATTTTGGAATTCTTCCAGGTGCACTGCCGTTATGGCTTTATGTCACTTTCAGTAAGATGAAGAAAGTTAATAATCTTAAATATGTAAAGTTAATGTTCAGAAGCTACACAATATCGAATGCTAAATGCGTATATGCAAGAAAATAGACTTTATATCTAAATGTAAGATTTTGGAATTCTTCCAAATGCACTGTCGTTATAGCTTTATGTACACTTCGATAAGATGAAGAAAGTTAATTAACGTAAATATGTGAAAGAAATGATTTGAATCATTTCAATATCGATTGCTTAATGCGTACATATATACAAGAAAATAGACTTTATATCTAAATGTAAGATTTTGGAATTCTTAAAAATGCACTGCCGTTATGGTTTTATGTGCACTTCGATAAGATGAAGAAAGTTAATTAACTTAAATATGTGAAGGAAATGATTTGAATCATCTCAATATCGATTGCTTAATGCGTATATACAAGAAAATCGACTTTTTATCTAAATATAAGATTTTGGGATTCTTCCAAATGCACTGCCGTTACTGCTTTATGCCAGCTTCAGTAAGATGCAGTGAGTTAATTAACTTAAATATGTGAAGTTAATGATTAGAAGCTACTCAATATCGATTGCTGGATGTGTATGTACAAGAAAATCGATCTTATACGTAAATATACGATTTTGGAATTCTTCCAAATGCACTGCCGTTATGGCTTTATGCCAGCTTCAGTAAGATGAAGTGAGTTAATTAACTTAAATATGTGAAGTTAATGATTAGAAGCTACTCAATATCGATTGCTGGATGTGTATGTACAAGAAAATCGACCTTATACGTAAATATAAGATTTTGGAATTCTTCCAAATGCACTGCCGTTATGGCTTTATGCCAACTTCAGTAAGATAAAGAAAGCTAATCATCTTTAATATGTAAAGTTAATGATTAGAAGCTACTCAATATCGATTGCTGGATGTGTGAATGCAAGAAAATCTACTTTGTATCTAAATATAAAACTTTGAAATTCTTGCAAATGCCGTTGTGGCTTTATGCCAACTTCAGTAAGATGAAGAAAGTTAATTAACTTAAATATGTGAAGCTAATGATTTGAAGCATCTCAATATCGATAACAAAATCTGTATATACATTAAGACCGACTTTGTATCTAAATATGAGGTTATGAAATTCTTCTAAAGTCACTGCCGTTATGGCTTTAGGTCAACTTCAGTAAGATTAAGAAAGCTAATTAGCTTAAATATGTGAAGTTAATGATTAGAAGCTACTCAATATCGATTGCTGGATGTGTATATGCAAGAAAATCTACTTTGTATCTAAATATAAAATTTTGGAATTCTTCCAAATACACTGCCATTATGGATTTATGTCAATTTCAGTAAGATGTAAAAGGTTAATTAATTAAATATGTAAAGTTAGTGAATAGAAGTTACTCAATATCGACTGCTAAATGCGTAAATACAAGCAAATCGACTTTATACCTAAATATAAGATTTTGGAATTCTTCCAAATGCACTGCCGTTATGGCTTTATGTCAACTTCGGTAAGATGAAGAAATTCAAATAACTAAAATATGTGAAGTTAACGATTTGAAGCAATGCAAAATCTATTGCTAAATGCGTATATACAAGAAAATCGACTTTATACCTTAATATAAGAATTTAGAATTCTTCCAAATGCACTGCCGTTATGGCTTTATGTCAACTTAGGTAAGACGAAGAAAGTTAAATAACTTAAATATGTGAAGTTAATGATTTGAAGCTACTCAATATCGATTGCTGGATGTGTATGTACAAGAAAATCGACCTTATACATAAATATAAGATTTTGGAATTCTTCCAAATGCACTGCCGTTATGGCTTTAGGTCAACTTCAGTAAGATGAAGAAAGTTAATCATCTTAAATATGTAAAGTTAATGATTAAAAGCTACTCAATATCGATTGCTATATGTGTGTATACAAGAAAATCGAATTTATATCTAAATATAAGACTATGGAATTTTTCCAAGTGCACCGCCGTTTCGGCTTTATGTCAACTTCAGTAAGATGAAGAAAGATAATAATCTTAAATATGTAAAGTTAGTTTTCAGAAGCTACAGAATATCGGCTGCTAAATGCGTATATACAAGAAAATCGACTTTATACATAAATATAAGATTTTGGAATTCTTCTAATTGCACTGCCGTAATGGCTTTATGTAAACTTCGGTAAGATGAAGAAAGCCAATTAATTTAAATATGTGAAGCTAATGATTTGAAGCATCTCAATATCGATAACAAAATCTGTATATACATTAAGCCCGACTTTATATCTAAATATGAGGTTATGAAATTCTTCTAAATTCACTGCCGTTATGGCTTTAGGTCAACTTCAGTAAGATGAAGAAAGTCAATTAACTTAAATATGTGAAGTTAATGTTCAGAAGCTAGACAATATCGACTGCTAAATGCGTATATACAAGGAAATCGAATTTATATCTAAATAAAAGATTTTGGAATTCTTCCAAATGCACAGCCGTTATGGCTTTATGCCTCTTTCAGTAAGATGAAGAAAGTTAATCATCTTAAATATTTAAAGTTAATGATTAAAAGCTACTCAATATCGATTGCTATATGTGTGTATACAAGAAAATCGAATTTATATCTAAATATAAGATTATGGAATTTTTCCAAGTGCACCGCCGTTTCGCCTTTATGTCAACTTCAGTAAGATGAAGAAAGATAATAATCTTAAACATGTAAAGTTAATTTTCAGAAGCTACAGAATATCGACTGCTAAATGCGTATATACAAGAAAATCGACTTTATACATAAATATAAGATTTTGGAATTCTTCTAAATGCACTGCCGTAATGGCTTAATGTAAACTTCGGTAAGATGAAGAAAGCCAATTAATTTAAATATGTGAAGCTAATGATTTGAAGCATCTCAATATCGATAACAAAATCTGTATATACATTAAGCCCGACTTTATATCTAAATATGAGGTTATGAAATTCTTCTAAAGTCACTGCCGTTATGGCTTTAGGTCAACTTCAGTAAGATGAAGAAAGTTAATCAGCTTAAATATGTGAAGTTAATGATTAGAAGCTACTCAATATCGATTGCTAGATGTGTATGTACAAGAAAATCGACCTTATGCATAAATATAAGCTTTTGGAATGCTTGCAAATGCACTGCCGTTATGGCTTTATGTCAACTTCGGTAAGATGAAGAAAGTTAATTAACTTAAATATGTGAAGCTAATGATTTGACGAATCTCAATATCGATTGCAAAATCTGTATATACAAGAAGACCGACTTTATATCTAAATATGAGGTTACGGAATTCTTCGAAATCACTGCCGTTCTGGCTTAAGGTCTACTTGAGTAAGATGAAGAAAGTTAATTAACTTAAATATGTGAAGTTTATAATTAGAAGCTACTCAATATCGATTGCTGGATGTGTGTATGCAAGAAAATGGAATTTATATCTAAATATAAGATTTTGGAATTCTACCAAATATACTGCCGTTATGGCTTTATGTCAACTTCAGTAGGATGAAAAAGCTTAATTAATTTAAATATGTAAAGTTAATGAATAGAAGCTACTCAATATCGACTGCTAAATGCGTATATACAAGAAAATCGAATTAATATGTGAAGTTAATGTTCAGAAGCTAGACAATATCGACTGCTAAATGCGTATATACAAGGAAATCGAATTTATATCTAAATATAAGATTTTGGAATTCTTACAAATGCAATGCCGTTATGGCTTTATGCCAACTTCAGTAAGATGAAGAAAGTTAATCATCTTAAATATGTAAAGTTAATGATTAAAAGCTACACACTATCGATTGCTATATGTGTATATACAAGAAAATCGAATTTATATCTAAATATAAGATTATGGAATTTTTCCAAGTGCACCGCCGTTTCGGCTTTATGTCAACTTCAGTAAGATGAAGAAAGATAATAATCTTAAATATGTAAAGTTAATTTTCAGAAGCTACAGAATATCGACTGCTAAATGCGTATATACAAGAAAATCGACTTTATACATAAATATAAGATTTTGGAATTCTTCTAAATGCACTGCCGTAATGGCTTTATGTAAACTTCGGTAAGATGAAGAAAGCCAATTAATTTAAATATGTGAAGCTAATGATTTGAAGCATCTCAATATCGATAACAAGATCTGTATATACATTAAGCCCGACTTTATATCTAAATATGAGGTTATGAAATTCTTCTAAAGTCACTGCCGTTATGGCTTTAGGTCAACTTCAGTAAGATGAAGAAAGTTAATTAGCTTAAATATGTGAAGTTAATGATTAGAAGCTACTCAATATTGATTGCTGGATGTCTGAATGCAAGAAAATCTACTTTGTATCTAAATATAAAATTTTGGAATGTTTCCAAATGCCGTTTTGGCTTTATGCCAATTTCAGTAAGATGAAGAAAGTTAATTAACTTAAATATGCGAAGCTAATGATTTGAAGCATCTCAATATCGATAACAAAATCTGTATATACATTAAAACCGACTTTGTATCTAAATATGAGGTTATGAAATTCTTCTTAAGTCACTGACGTTATGGCTTTAGGTCAACTTCAGTAAGATGAAGAAAGTTAATCCTCTTAAATATGTAAAGTTAATGATTAAAAGCTACTCAATATCGATTGCTATATGTGTGTACACAAGAAAATCGAATTTATATCTAAATATAAGATTATGGAATTTTTCCAAGTGCACCGCCGTTACGGCTTTATGTCAACTTCAGTAAGATGAAGAAAGATAATTAACTTAAATATGTAAAGTTAGTGATTAGAAGCTACTCAATATCGATTGCTAGATGTGTGTATAAATATAAGATTTTGGAATTCTTCCAAATGCACTGCCGTTATGGCTTTATGCACTCTTCAGTAAGATGTAAAAGCTTAATTAATTTAGATATGAAAAGTGAATAAATAGAAGCTACTCAATATCGACTGCCAAATGCGTACATACAAGAAAATTGAATTTATATCCAAATATAAGGTTTTGGAATTTTTGCAAATGCACTGCCGTTATGGCTTTATGTCAACTTCGGTAAGATGAAGAAAGTCAATTAACTTAAATATGTGAAGTTAATGTTCAGAGGCTAGACAATATCGACTGCTTAATGCGTATATACAAGAAAATCGAATTTATATCTAAATATAAGATTTTGGAATTCTTACAAATGCACAGCCGTTATGGCTTTATGCCTTTTCAGTAAGATGAAGAATGTTAATTAACTTAAATATGTAAAGTTAATGATTAGAAGCTACTCAATATCGATTGCTAGATGTGTATGTACAAGAAAATCGACCTTATGCATAAATATAAGATTTTGGAATTCTTCCAAATGCACAGCCGTTATGGCTTTATGCCTCTTTCAGTAAGATGAAGAATGTTAATTAACTTAAATATGTAAAGTTAATGATTAGAAGCTACACAATATCGATTGCTAGATGTGCACCAAATGCACTGCCGTTATGGCTTTATGCACTCTTCAGTAAGATGTAAAAGCTTAATTAATTTAAATATGAAATTAATGTTCAGAAGCTAGACAATATCGACTGCTAAATGCGTATATACAAGAAAATCGAATTTATATCTAAATATAAGATTTTGGAATTCTTACAAATGCACAGCCGTGATGGCTTTATGCTTTTTCAGTAAGATGAAGAATGTTAATTAACTTAAATATGTAAAGTTAATGTTTAGAAGCTACTTAATATCGATTGCTAGATGTGTATGTACAAGAAAATCGACCTTATGCATAAATATAAGATTTTAAAATTCTTCCAAATGCACAGCCGTTATGGCTTTATGCCTCTTTCAGTAAGATGAAGAATGTTAATTAACTTAAATATGTAAAGTTAATGATTAAAAGCTACTCAATATCGATTGCTAGATGCGTGTATAAAAGAAAATCAACTTTATACCTAAATATAAGATTTTGGAATTCTTCCAAATGCACTGCCGTTATAGCTTTATGCCTCTTTCAGTAAGATGTAAAAGCTTAATTAATTTAAATATGAAAAGTTAATGAATAGAAGCTACTCAATATCGACTGCTAAATGCGCATATACAAGAAAATCGAATTTATATCCAAATATAAGGTTTTGGAATTCTTGCAAATGCACTACCGTTATGGCTTTATGCACTCTTCAGTAAGATGTAAAAGCTTTATTAATTTAAATATGTGAAGTTAATGATTAGAAGCTACTCAATATCGATTGCTGGATGTGTATGTACAAGATAATCGACCTTATACATAAATATAAGATTTTTAAATTCTTCCAAATGCACTGCCGTTATGGCTTTATGCCAACTTCAGTAAGATGAAGAAAGTTAGTTAACTTAAATATGTAAGTTAATGATTAGAAGCTACTCAATATCGACTGCTAAATGCGCATATACAAGGAAATCGCCTTTAGACCTAAATATAAGATTTTGGAATTCTTCCAAATGCACTGCCGTTATGGCTTTATGCACTCTTCAGAAGATGTAAAAACTTATATAATTTAAAAATGAAAAGTTAATGAATAGAAGCTACTCAATATC
The DNA here is from genome assembly GCF_016617805.1 of Bactrocera tryoni. NCBI lineage: Eukaryota > Metazoa > Arthropoda > Insecta > Diptera > Tephritidae > Bactrocera > Bactrocera tryoni. The sequence continues at coordinate 10,547 of NW_024393842.1, forward strand.
GACTGCTAAATGCGCATATACAAGAAAATCGAATTTATATCCAAATATAAGGTTTTGGAATTCTTGCAAATGCATTGCCGTTATGGCTTTATGCACTCTTCAGTAAGATGTAAAAGCTTAATTAATTTAAATATGTGAAGTTAATGATTAGAAGCTACTCAATATCGATTGCTGGATGTGTATGTACAAGATAATCGACCTTATACATAAATATAAGATTTTGGAATTCTTCCAAATGCACTGCCGTTATGGCTTTATGCACTCTTCAGAAGATGTAAAAACTTAATTAATTTAAAAATGAAAAGTTAATGAATAGAAGCTACTTAATAGCGACTGCTAAATGCATATATACAAGAAAATCGAATTCATATCCAAATATAAGGTTTTGGAATTCTTACAAATGCACAGCCGTTATGGCTTTATGCCTTTTCAGTAAGATAAGGAATGTTAATTAACTTAAATATGTAAAGTTAATGATTAGAAGCTACTCAATATCGATTGCTAGATGTGTGTATACAAGAAAATCGACTTTATACCTAAATATAAGATTTTGGAATTCTTCCAAATGCACTGCCGTTATGGCTTTGTGCACTCTTCAGTAAGATGTAAAAGCTTAATTAATTTAAATATGAAAAGTTAATGAATAGAAGCTACTCAATATCGACTGCTAAATGCTTATATACAAGAAAATCGAATTTATATCCAAACATAAGGTTTTGGAATTCTTACAAATGCACAGCCGTTATGGCCTTATGCCTTTTCAGTAAGATGAAGAATGTTAATTAACTTAAATATGTAAAGCTAATTATTAGAAGCTACTCAATATCGATTGCTAGATGTGTGTATACAAGAAAATCGACTTTATACCTAAATATAAGATTTTGGAATTCTTTCAAATGCACTGCCGTTATGGCTTTATGCACTCTTCAGTAAGGTGTAAAAGTTTAATTAATTTAAATATGAAAAGTTAATGAATAGAAGCTACTCAATTTCGACTGCTAAATGCGCATATACAAGAAAATCGAATTTATATCCAAATATAAGGTTTTGGAATTCTTGCAAATGCACTGCCGTTATGGCTTTATGCACTCTTCAGTAAGATGTAAAAGCTTAATTAATTTAAATATTTGAAGTTAATGATTTGAAGCTACTCAATATCGATTGCTGGATGTGTATGTACAAGATAATCGATCTTATACATAAATATAAGATTTTTAAATTCTTCCAAATGCACTGCCGTTATGGCTTTATGCCAACTTCAGTAAGATGAAGAAAGTTAGTTAACTTAAATATGTAAAGTTAATGATTAGAAGCTACTCAATATCGACTGCTAAATGCGCATATACAAGGAAATCAACTTTATACCTAAATATAAGATTTTGGAATTCTTCCAAATGCACTGCCGTTATGGCTTTATGCACTCTTCAGAAGATGTAAAAGCTTAATTAATTTAAAAATGAAAAGTTAATGAATAGAAGCTACTCAATATCGACTGCTAAATGCGCATATACAAGAAAATCGAATTTATATCCAAATATAAGGTTTTGGAATTCTTGCAAATGCACTGCCGTTATGGCTTTATGCACTCTTCAGTAAGATGTAAAAGCTTAATTAATTTAAATATATGAAGTTAATGATAAGAAGCTACTCAATATCGATTGCTAGATGTGTATGTACAAGAAAATCAACCTTATGCATAAATATAAGATTTTGGAATTCTTCCAATTGCACAGCCGTTATGGCTTTATGCCTCTTTCAGTAAGATGAAGAATGTTAATTAACTTAAATATGCAAAGTTAATGATTAGAAGCTACTCAATATCGATTGCTAGATGTGTGTATACAAGAAAATCGAACTTATGCATAAATATAAGATTTTGGAATTCTTCCAAATGCACAGCCGTTATGGCTTTATGCCTCTTTCAGTAAGATGAAGAATGTTAATTAACTTAATATCGACTGTTAAATGCGCACATACAAGAAAATCGAATTTATATCCAAATATAAGTTTTTGGAATTCTTGCAAATGCACTGCCGTTATGGCTCTATGCACTCTTCAGTAAGATGTAAAAGCTTAATTAATTTAAACATGTGAAGTTAACGATTAGAAGCTACTTAATATCGATTGCTGGATGTGTACGTACAAGATAATCGACCTTATACATAAATATAAGATTTTTAAATTCTTCCAAATGCACTGCCGTTATGGCTTTATGCCAACTTCAGTAAGATGAAGAAAGTTAGTTAACTTAAATATGTAAAGTTAATGATTAGAAGCTACTCAATATCGACTGCTAATTGCGCATATACAAGGAAATCGACTTTATACCTAAATATAAGATTTTGGAATTCTTCCAAATGCACTGCCGTTATGGCTTTATGCACTCTTCAGAAGATGTAAAAGCTTAAATAATTTAAAAATGAAAAGTTAATGAATAGAAGCTACTCAGTATCGACTGCTAAATGCGCATATACAAGAAAATCGAATTTATATCCCAATATAAGGTTTTGGAATTCTTGCAAATGCACTGCCGTTATGGCTTTATGTCAACTTCGGTAAGATGAAGAAAGTCAATTAACTTAAATATGTGAAGTTAATGTTCAGAAGCTAGACAATATCGACTGCTAAATGCGTATATATAAGAAAATCGAATTTATATCTAAATATAAGATTTTGGAATTCTTCCAAATGCACCGCCATTATGGCTTTATGTCAACTTCGGTAAAATGAAGAAAGTCAATTAGCTTAAATATGTGAAGTTAGTGATTTGAAGCAATGCAAAATCGATTACTAAATGCGTGTATACAAGAAAATCGACTTTATATCTAAATATAGGATTTTGGAATTCTTCCAAATGCCGTTATGGCATTATGCCAACTTCAGTAAGATGAAGAAATTTAATTAACTTAAATATGTGAAGCTAATGATTTGAAGCTACTCAATATCGTTTGCTGGATGTGTGTATGCAAGAAAATCGACTTTATATCTAAATATAAGATTTTGGAATTCTTCCAAATGCACTGCCGTTATGGCTTTATGTAAACGTTAGTAAAATGTAAAAGCTCAATTAATTGAAATATGTAAAGTTAATGAATAGAAGCTACTCAATATCGACTGCTAATTGCGTATATACAAGAAAATCGAATTAATATCCAATTAAAAGATTTTGAAATTCTTACAAATGCACTGCCGTTATGGCTTTATGTCAACTTCGGTAAAATGAAGAAAGTCAATTAACTTAAATATGTGAAGTTAGTGATTTGTAGCAATGCAAAATCGATTACTAAATGCGTATATACAAGAAAATCGAATTTACATATATCTAAAAATAAGATTTTGGAATTCTTCCAAATGCGGTTATGGCTTTATGCCAACTTCAGTAAGATGAAGAAAGTTAATTAACTTAAATATGTGAAGCTAATGATTTGAAGCTACTCAATATCGATTGCTGGGTGTGTGTATGCAAGAAAATCGATTTTATATCTAAATATAAGATTTTGAAATTCTTCCAAATGCACTGCCGTTATGGCTTTATGTAAACTTCAGTAAAATGTAAAAGGTTAATTAACGTAAATATGAAAAGTTAATGAATAGAAACTACTCAATATCGACTGCTAAATGCGTACAAACAAGAAAATCGACTTTATATCTAAATATAAGATTATGGAATTTTTGAAAATGCACTGCCGTTATGGCTTTATGTCAATTTCGGTAAGATGAACAAAGTTAATAATCTTAAATATGTTAAGTTAATGCTCAGAAGCTACTCAATATCGATTGCAAGATGTGTGTATACAAGAAAATCGAATTTACATATATCTAAATATAAGATTATGGAATTTTTCCAAGTGAACCGCCGTTATTGCTTAGTGTCAACTTCAGTAAAATGAAGAAAAATAATAATCTTAAATATGTAAAGTTAATGTTCAGAGGCTAGACAATATCGACTGCTAAATGCGTATATACAAGAAGACCGACTTTATATCAAAATATGAGGTTATGAAATTCTTCCAAATGCACTGCCGTTATGGCTTTATGTCAACTTCGGTAAGATGAAGAAAGTTAATTAACTTATATATGTGAAGCAGAGATCTGCATGCGGTGGCCGCAATTATTGTACACTTAGTCAATACTTCTTGTTTTTGCGACTGAACACGGCATTGACTGATACGTGTGATGCTAAAGAGAAAGAAGTGGATGAAAGAACACCAGCGCAAAGCGAGGAGTGCGCATAACAAATTGACTTCGCAAAGAAGTGTTTCAAGTGTTACGCACGAAACAAGCAGACACTTTGTTTGACTTGTTGCCGAAGGCATAAGACACTGAGTTTAGCTCATTGCCGAAGGCATGACACTTTGAATTGTTGAATTGTTGTTACAGTAAAAAACAGTCAAATAAAGTGTCATGCGTAGTGCAATTGAAACACTTCTTTGCCGAAGTCAATATGTATATGCGAGCTTAAATTGATCGTCACATGCGGTGGTGGTGTGCGCTTGCACTGCATGCTTTGTGCTGGCTTCCACTCATCCACTTCTTTTAATGTAAGTAGGCTTAAAGTCAGAGAAACAGCAGCGCATGCCGATCTCTGATGTGAAGTTAATAATTAGAAGCTACTCAGTATCGATTGCTGGATGTGTTTAGGCAAGAAAATCGACTTTATATCTAAATATAAGATTTTGGCATTCTACCAAAGGCACTGCCGTTATGGCTTTATGTCAACTTCAGTAAGATGTTAAAGCTTAGTTAATTTAAATATGTAAATTTAATGAATAGAAGCTACTCAATATCGACTGCTAAATGCGCATATACAAGAAAATCGAATTTATATCCAAATATAAGATTTTGGAATTCTTGCAAATTCACTGCCGTTATGGCTTTATGCACTCTTCAGTAAGATGTAAAAGCTTAATTAATTTAAATATGAAAAGTTAGAGAAAAGAGGCTACTCAATATCGACTGCTAAATGCGCATATACAAGAAAATCGAATTAATATCCAAATATAAGATTTTGGAATTCTTACAAATGGACTGCCGTTATGGCTTTATGCCAACTTCAGTAAGATTAAGAAAGTTAATTATTTGAAGTTAATGATTAGAAGCTACTCAATATCGATTGCTAGATGTGTCTAAATATAAGATTTTGGAATTCTTCCAAATGCACTGCCGTTATGGCTTTATGCACTCTTCAGAAAGATGTAAAAGCTTAATTAATTTAAATATGAAAAGTTAATGAATAGAAGCTACTCAATGTCGACTGCTAAATGACATATACAAGAAAATCGAATTTATATCCAAATATAAGGTTTTGGAATTCTTTCAAATGCACTGCCGTTATGGCTTTATGTCAACTTCAGTAAGATGAAGAAAGTTAATAATCTTAAATATGTAAAGTTAATGTTCAGAAGTTGCAGAATATCGACTGCCAGATGCGTATATACAAGAAAATCGAATTTATATCTAAATATAAGATTTTGGAATTCTTCCAAATGTCGTTTTGGCTTTATGCCAACTTCAGTAAGATGAAGAAAGTTAGTTAACTTAAATATGTGAAGTTAAAGATTAGAAGCTACTCAATATCGATTGCTGGATGTGCATGTACAAGACAATCCACCTTATACATAAATATAAGAGTTTGGAATTCATCCAAATGCACTGCCGTTAAGGCTTTATGCCTCTTTCAGTAAGATGAAGAATGTTAATTAACTTAAATATGTAAAGTTAATGATTAGAAGCTACTCAATATCGATTGCTAGATGTGTGTATACAAGAAATTCGACTTTATACCTAAATATAAGATTTGGGAATTCTTCCAAATTCACTGCCGTTATGGCTTTATGCCAACTTCAGTAAGATGAAGAAAGTTAACTAAGTTAAATATTTGAAGGTAATGATTAGAAGCTGGAGGATGGAGTCATGTGTAGAAGTTCACGCAAGTGAGGAAAGTTCTCTGATCGCCATTCACTTGGGAGTGGCCAGAAACGATTCTTTACACATGGCTCAAGAAGCTCACTACTTCCGGTCTTTGACCAAGTATCCTCTGGGTAGCCTAAGAACATCCGTTCGAAGGCGAGCTAATGTGAGAAGGCGAAACATCCCCTGCATAGGGTTGTGCGCTGGGTTTGGGACCCGCCACGTAAAAAACAATTCCAATGAAAAAGAAAACACAGCCTGGGATGAGAGACCCCCCTTTTCGACACGTAGCGAAAAGAAGAAACGACTGGCGCGCTGTTGTTAACTCGGCTATAATCGCGTAAGCGGTGTCTACGCCAATTAAGAAGAAGAAGACTGATTAGAAGCTACTCAATATCGATTGCTAGATGTGTGTATACAAGAAAGTCGACTTTATATCTAAATATAGGATTTTGGAATTCTTCCATATGCACTGCCGTTATGGCTTTATGTCAACTTCGGTAAGATGAAGAAAGTTAATTAACTTAAATATGTGAAGTTAATAATTAGAAGCTACTCAATATCGATTGCTGGGTGTGTTTATGGAAGAAAATCGACTTTATATGTATCTAAATATAAGATTTTGGAATTCTACCAAATGCACTGCCGTTATGGCTTTATGTCAACTTCAGTAAGATGTTAAAGCTTAGTTAATTTAAATATGTAAATTTAATGAATAGAAGCTACTCAATATCGACTGCTAAATGCGTATATACAAGAAAATCGGCTTTATATCTAAATATAGGGTTCTGGATTTCTTCCAAATGCACAGTCGTTATGGCTGTATGCCAACTTCAGTAAGATGAAGAAAGTTTATTAACTTAAATATGTAAAGTTTATGATAAGAAGCTACTTAATAGCGACTGCTAAATGCATATATACAAGAAAATCGACTTTATATCTAAATATAAGGTTTTGGATTTCTTCCAAATGCACAGTCGTTATGGCTTTATGCCAATTTCGGTAAGATGAAGAAAGTTAAATATTTGAAGTTAATGATTAGAAGCTACTCAATATCGATTGCCAAACGAGCATATACAAGAAAATCGACTTTATACCTTAATATAAGATTTTAGAATTCTTCCAAATGCAATGCCGTTATGGCTTTATGTTAACTTCGGTAAGATGAAGAAATTCAATTAATTTAAATATGTGAAGTTAATGATTTGAAGCAATGCAAAATCTATTGCTAGATGTGTGTATACAAGAAAATCGACTTTATACCTAAATATAAGATTTTGGAATTCTTCCAAATGCACTGCCGTTATGGCTTTATGCCAACTTCAGTAAGATTAAGAAAGTTAATTATTTGAAGCTAATGATTAGAAGCTACTCAATATCGATTGCTAGATGTGTGTAAATATAAGATTTTGGAATTGTTCCAAATGCACTGCCGTTATGGCTTTATGCACTCTTCAGTAAGATGTAAAAGCTTAATTAATTTAAATATGAAAAGTTAATGAATAGAAGCTACTAAATATCGACTGCTAAATGAGCATATACAAGACAATCGAATTTATATCCAAATATAAGGTTTTGGAATTCTTGCAAATGCACTGCCGTTATGGCTTTATGTCAACTTCTGTAAGATGAAGAAAGTCAATTAACTTAAATATGTGAATGTTCAGAAGCTAGACAATATCGACTGCTAAATGCGTATATACAAGAAAATCGAATTTATATCTAAATATAAGATTTTGGAATTCTTCCAAATGCACTGCCGTTATGGCTTTATGCACTCTTCAGAAGATGTAAAAGCTTAATTAATTTAAAAATGAAAAGTTAATGAATACTCAATATCGACTGCTAAGTGCGCATATACAAGAAAATCGAATTTATATCCAAATATAAGGTTTTGGAATTCTTACAAATGCACTGCCGTTATGGCTTTATACCAACTTCAGTAAGATGAAGAAAGTTAATAATCTTAAATATGTAAAGTTAATGATTAAATGCTACTCAATATCGATTGCTAGATGTGTGTATACAAGAAAATCGAATTTATGTCTAAATATAAGATTATGGAATTTTTCCAAGTGCACCGCCTCTAAGGCTTTATGTCAACTTCAGTAAGATGAAGAAAGTTAATAATCTTAAATATGTAAAGTTAATGTTCAGAAGCTGCAGAATATCGACTGCTAAATGCGTATATAGAAGAAAATCGAATTTATATCTAAATATAAGATTTTGGAATTCTTCCAAATGCCGTTGTGGCTTTAGGTCAACTTCAGTAAGATAAAGAAAGTTAATTAGCTTTAATATGTGAAGCTAATGATTAGAAGCTACTCAATATCTATTGCTGGATGTGTATGTACAGGAAAATCGACCTTATACATAAATACACGATTTTAGAATTCATCCAAATGCACTGCCGTTATGGCTTCATGTCAAGTTCAGAAAGATATAAAAGGTTAATTAACTTAAATATGTAAAGTTAATGAATATAAGCTACTCAATACCGATTGCTGGATGTGTATGTACAAGAAAATCGACCTTATACATAAATATAAGATTTTGAAATTCTTCCAAATGCACTGCCGTTATGGCTTTATCCCAACTTCAGTAAGGTGAAGAAAGTTAATTAACTTAAATATGTAAATTTAATGATTAGAAGCTACTTAATAGCGACTGCTAAATGCGTATATACAAGAAAATCGACTTTATATCTAAATATAAGGTTTTGGATTTCTTCCAAATGCACAGTCGTTATGGCTTTATGCCAACTTCAGCAAGATGAAGAAAGTTAAATATTTGAAGTTAATGATTAGAAGCTACTTAATAGCGACTGCTAAATGCGTATATACAAGAAAATCGAATTTATATCCAAATATAAGGTTTTGGAATTCTTGCAAATGCACTGCCGTTATGGCTTTATGTCAACTTCAGTAAGATGAAGAAAGTCAATTAACTTAAATATGTGAAGTTAATGATTTGAAGCAATGCAAAATCCATTGCTAAATGCGCATATACAAGAAAATCGACTTTTGACCTTAATAAAAGATTTTAGAATTCTTCCAAATGCAATGCCGTTATGGCTTTATACCAACTTTGGTAAGATGAAGAAAGTTAATTAACTTAAATATGTAAAGTTAATGATTAGAAGCTACTCAGTATCGATTGCTAGATGTGTGTATACAAGAAAATCGATTTTATATCTAAATATAAGATTTTGGAATTCTTCCAAATACTCTGCCGTTATGGCTTTATGCACTCTTCAGTAAGATGTAAAAGCTCAATTAATTAAAAAATGAAAAGTTAATGAATAGAAGCTACTCAATATCGACTGCTAAATGCGCATATACAAGAAAATCGAATTTATATCCAAATATAAGGTTTTGGAATTCTTTAAAATGCACTGCCGTTATGGATTTATGTCAACTTCGGTAAGATGAAGAAAGTCAATTAACTTAAGTATGTGAAGTTAATTTTCAGAAGCTAGACAGTATCGACTGCTAAATGCGCATATACAAGAAAATCGAATTTATATCTAAATATAAGATTTTGGATTTCTTCCAAATGCACTGCCGTTATGGCTTTATGCCAACTTCAGTAAGATGAAGAGAGTTAACTAAGTTAAATATTTGAAGTTAACGATAAGAAGCTACTCAATATCGATTGCTAGATGTATATTGTGTATGTGTATTGTGTATACAAGAAAATCGACTTTATATCTAAATATAAGATTATGGAATTTTTGAAAATGCACTGCCTTTACGGCGTTATGCCACTTTCAGTAAGATGAAGAAAGTTAATAATCTTAAATATGTCAAGTTAATGTTCAGAAGCTACACAATATCGATTGCAAGATGTGTGTATACAAGAAAATCGAATTTACATATATCTAAGTATAAGATTATGGAATTTTTCCAAGTGAACCGCCGTTATGGCTTAATGTCAACTTCAGTAAAATGATGAAAGTTAATAATCTTAAATATGTAAAGTTAATGTTCAGAGGCTAGACAATATCGACTGCTAAATGCGTATATACAAGAAGACCGACTTTATATCAAAATATGAATTTACGAAATTCTTCCAAATACACTGCCGTTATGGCTTTATGTCAAACTTCGGTAAGATGAAGAAAGTCAATTAACTTAAATATGTGAAGTTAATAATTAGAAGCTACTCAATATCGATTGCTGGATGCAGAAAGTTAACTAAGTTAAATATTTGAAGTTAATGATTAGAAGCTACTCAATATCGATTGCTAGATGTGTGCATACAAGAAAGTCGACTTTATATCTTATTTTTTTTGTTTGTTTTAAAATTATTTTATTTAATGGATCTGCTTTTTCTTAAAGCCTAACAATAAGTTATAAAATCTTAAATCTAATTAAAAACTAGACAGGCTCAAGCAAGTGATTGAGCTGTTTTGGTGATACATTGCTCCTCAGTACGCAGGCATATCTCATCTTTTAAGTCGTGTTTGATCGCAGGAATGTACCAAAGCATTAGCCAGAGGGTTTGGGTGATCTCAGAGTTTAGATATATATTTAATTCTGCTGTCTTCTACTTCTTTCTTTATCATAGGGATACCAGGGTCTTTATGGATATTTTCGTTACGCATGTACCATGGTGAACACGTGATTGTTCTAAGCATTTTTGATTGAAACCTTTGTAATATATCAATATTGGTTGCACAGGTCGTACCCCACAGTTGAATGCAATACATCCAAATCGGCTTTATGACCGCATTATATAAAAGCACTTTGTTGTCTAAGCTAAGTTTTGAGATTTTATTTAAAAGCCAATTTAAATTTGGAGCTCTAATCTTCATATATGTCATTTTACTAGAGATGTGTTTTCTCCACGTGAGCCTTCTATCTAGAGGAATACCAAGATATGTTACTTCGTTCGCTTGGGGTACTAATATATTGTTTATTTTTACTGCCGGGCACATCTTTGGTCTTAGCGAAAATGTAATATGCTTACACTTCTGTTCATTCACGTTTATACGCCAGTTCGCTAGCCACTCTTCGACAGAACTTAAATGCTTCTCTAATATTCGTGATGCTAAAATGTGGCATTTGTTACGGCTCACTATAGCTGTGTCATCCGCAAAAGTTTAAGTTAATACATTATTAGCTGTTGGAAGATCTGCTGTATATATGATGTATTGTGTTGGGCCTAAAACACTGCCCTGGGGTACACCAGCCCTTATCTGTCGTTCATCAGATATGAAATCTCCTACTTTTACCATAAATCGTCTATTTTTTAAATAAGGCTATAATGTTTTATACAGTTCTAAAGGTAGAATTTTTTTAATCTTGTATAAAAGACATTCGTGCCACACCTTATCAAACGCCTGAGCTACATCTAAAAATATTGCTGAACAGTACTCCCTGTGCTCAAATGCTTTCCTTATCTCGTTAGTTATTATATTTACTTGCTCTATTGTGCCATGTTTCGCACGAAAACCGAATTGATGCGTTGGTATTGTATTATTTTCATGGAGGAAAGGAGTTATCTTTGATAGTAATACTTTTTCAAATACTTTTGAAAGACAGGGTAGAAGACTGATTGGTCTGTATGAAGACGGCTGTGTTAAGTCTTTCCCAGGTTTATCTATCAAGATAATCTGCGACTTTTTCCATGAAATTGGATAGTATCCGAAACTAAGAATTGCATTGAAGAGGAAAGAGAGCACCTCTGCAGCAATAATTGGTAACTCAATTAGCATTTTTGGGGAAATATTATCATATCCCGGCGCCTTTTTTGGATTAAGTTCTTTGATGATACCAATAATTTCAGAAGGTGAGGTCTTAGGAGACTCGAGCGACTCTTTAGCTATGTTGGGTAAGATTGACAGCTTAAAATTATTCTTTGGCAAATTGGGTTGAAATACTTTTTCAAGGTGATTTGCAAAACAATTAGCCTTTTCCTCGTAACTTCGAGCCCAATTTCCACCCAAGTCTCGTATTGGCATGTTGGAGTCAGTTGGTGGCTTCATGGACTTTTGGGCTTTCCAAAGGGAATTTTGCTTGTTTGAATTTGGACACAGCTTCTTTATATACATTTCGGTGTTGAATTCTTCCTCACGTTTGAGCGCTTTTTTTAATTTACGTACCGCAGCTTTCAATTGAAGCTGAGTGGAAGGGGGAGCGATTTATCTGCCATTCACGTCTTGCACGTCTTTTTTCATTTACAAGCATCTCTATTTCTTTATTAGAGATTTTTCTGAGACCAAGCGGATTATAACTTTTGTTTGGTGTTGCTAAGACAGCTGCGCTGGTTATTATATCATTGACTTCTCTTATGCTTTCGTCAATATCTCTTCCTATATTTATTTTGTGCTCAATATTAATGACGTATTTTTATATTTTAGCCAATTCGTTTTATAAGAAGTTAGACCCACCTTTGGATTAACGAATATGGGTTGTTTATTTATTAGTACAGGAGAGTGATCAGAAGATAGATCAGTACATGTATCAGCTGTTATAAGCGATTTATCTATATTTTTGATTACAGCGAAATCAATTAAATCTGGTATTTTCTTACGATCACTAGGCCAATACCAGGAGATATTATTTCAAGGTTATTGTGCCTATTTATAACAGTTTGATACAGCTGTCGTCCTTTCGGATTAATAAGACGTGAGCCCCAGTACGTGTGTTTTGCGTTGTAATCTCCACCTGCTAGAAATCTTTGACCTAGTGTTCCAAAAAAGTCTTTAAATTCGATTTCTGTAATTTTAAAACGAGGTGGACAGTATGTATATAGCCGTAAGGTTTAAGTCACAACCCCGATTTTTTATTGATATTGTTGTAGCTTGTAACTGTGGTGTAGCATGAGATTCTAGAGCATAGTGGGTTAAACGATTTCTAATCAACACTGCCGTGCCACCATGCGCTTTACCATCCGGATGATTTGTAATATAGTCTAAATCCCGGTATATTGAAATTATTTTTATTTGTTAGATGAGTTTCTGAAATAAGCATTACATCTATATTCTTTTCAGATAGAAATTTGATAATCTCTATTTTATGTTGGTTAACACCTTTAGCATTCCATATACAGATATTTAGTAAGCTCATTTTTTACTTAATAAATTTTGCAGCATTTGTTTTTGTGATTCTATTAAATCTTGGATCATGTTTTGCATAGTAGACATAAATTGTGTCATACACTGTGTAAGATTTATAATCATAGTTTCAATACCTCCATTTGGAGGATTTTGCGGCAGTTGCATTTGCACAGTGTTGCCTTTCACCACATTTGCATAGCTTCCTTGCATATTATTATTGTTAGAAGTAATAGGATTTGTACTTTTTTCTGAGGTTGCTATAATTTCATTACGGGTGTTTGTAACATTTGGTTACGACGTGCTTGAATGCCCTGTGACAACTTTGATTTCAAATCTTTATATACAGGGCAACCTCTGTAGTTAGCAGTATGATTTCCTCCGCAATTGCTGCATTTTTTATTTAATTCTTCTTTCTTAAGGGTGCATTTAGAAGTGGGATGTAAATCACCACATACCACACAAACACTGCGTAGAGTGCAGTATGATTTAGTATGCCCATATTCTTGGCAGTTAGTACATTGTACCGGACCGTTTCTTTTATGTGGTTCTTCCACAGTTACTCTACGATGCAGCAAATATTTCAAATTATATATTGGATGGGTCTCATTTTTTTTAAGTTGATTCGAATTCGGGAACAATTCAATTTTAAACATCGGCTGTGGTACTTTATTTCTATTAAATATATTTACAACTGTTTTAATTCTAAAACCACATTCTTCCAATGCTTCTTTGACTTCACTAGAGGCTACGGCGGATTCTATACCCTTGATTACAACAACTAGGCCCTTAGAGCTCTTCAGTTGATACGAATAATAATTTTTGTTTTTATTTGACAAAAATTTAACTATGTCCATAAAACTTTTTTCAGTGTAGGACTGAATTTTTATTTTATCTACATATATTGCCTTTTTTCAAAGGCACTATATGGAAATTGTTAGTACCTACAATTTTACTTACGTTCGCGAAAATATATATTGGAGGTGGTTTGGAATTAACGACTGTGGTGGTACCCTTCGCATCGTCGTCTGATCCATTGCTTAGTAAGGCAATTTAAAACTTCCTGTTTATTCTTTATTGGTATACCGCGTTGTAATTTCTTGGGATTGACCGCTGACTTTGAAGGATTTAGTTTCCTTTTTATGTTGATGTAGCGGTCAATGCCAGTTTGTAAAGACTAGCCTTTTTTTATTGATACATTCTCACTTTGCTTTATGTTGTTTTTCGCTGCCTGCGTACTTGCTGGTACCTGCTTAGTTGTTGGTGTGATCACGCTTGCTACTGGCCGATGTTGACTGCCGTTCTCTTCTGCTTTTGCTTTTTGTAAGCTCTGCTTATGGTGCTGCTCAGTTGGTCGCTGCGATGACCCATTCTTCTCACCGTTGCCTTGTTTGTTGGTAGGAGCTGAACTCGCAGGCTCTACAAAGCTGAAGTAGGCATTCAGAGATATTATATCTAAATATAAGATTTTGGAATTCTTCCAAATGCACTACCGTTATGGCTTTATGTCAACTTAAGTAAGATGTAAAAGGTTAATTAACGTAAATATGAAAAGTTAATGAATAGAAGCTACTCAATATCGACTGCTAAATGCGTACATACAAGAAAATCGACTTTATATCTAAATATAAGATTATGGAATTTTTGAAAATGCACTGCCGTTATGGCTTTATGCCACTTTCAGTAAGATGAAGAAATTTAATAATCTTAAATATGTAAAGCTAATGTTCAGAAGCTACACAATATCGATTGCAAGATGTGTGTATACAAGAAAATCGACTTTACATATTTCTAAATATAAGATTATGGAATTTTTCCAAGTGAACCGCCATTATGGCTTTATGTCAACTTCAGTAAAATGAAGAAAGTAAATAATCTTAAATATGTAAAGTTAATGTTCAGAGGCTACACAATATCGACTGCTAAATGCGTATATACAAGAAAATCGACTTTATATCCAAATATAAGATTTTGGAATTCTTCCAAATGCCGTTATGGCTTTATGCCAACTTCAGTAAGATGAATAAATTTAATTAACTTAAATATGTGAAGCTAATGATTTGAAGCTACTCAATATCGATTGCTGGATATGTGTATGCAAGAAAATCGACTTTATATCTAAATATAAGATTTTGGAATTCTTTCAAATGCACTGCCGTTATGGCTTTATGTCAATTTCAGTAAGATGTTAAAGCTTAACTAATTTAAATATGTAAAGTTAATGATTAGAAGCTACTCAATATCGACTGCTAAATGCGTACATACAAGACAATCGACTTTATATCTAAATATAATATTATGGAATTTTTGAAAATGCACTGCCGTTATGGCTTTATGCCACTTTCAGTAAGATAAAGAAAGTTAATAATCTTAAATATGTAAAGTTAATGTTCAGAAGCTACACAATATCGATTGCAAGATGTGTGTATACAAGAAAATCGAATTTACATATATCTAAATATAAGATTATGGAATTTTTCCAAGTGAACCGCCGTTATGGCTTTATGTCAACTTCAGTAAAATGAAGAAAGTAAATAATCTTAAATATGTAAAGTTAATGTTCAGAGACTACACAATATCGACTGCTAAATGCGTATATACCAGAAGACCGACTTTATATCTAAATATAATATTTTGGATTTTTTGAAAATGCACTGCCGTTATGGCTTTGTGCCACTTTCAGTAAGATGAAGAAAGTTAATAATCTTAAATATGTAAAGTTAATGTTCAGAAGCTACACAATATCGATTGCAAGATGTGTGTATACAAGAAAATCGACTTTACATATATCTAAATATAAGATTATGGAATTTTTCCAAGTGAACCGCCGTTATGGCTTTATGTCAACTTCAGTAAAATGAAGAAAGTAAATAATCTTAAATATGTAAAGTTAATGTTCAGAGGCTACACAATATCGACTGCTAAATGCGTATATACAAGAAAATCGACTTTATATCTATATATAAGATTTTGGAATTCTTCCAAATGCCGTTATGGCTTTATGCCAACTTCAGTAAGATGAAGAAATTTAATTAACTTAAAAATGTGAAGCTAATGATTTGAAGCTACTCAATATCGATTGCTTAATGTGTATATACTAGAAAATCGGCTTTATATCTAAATATAAGATTGTGGAATTCTTCCAAATGCACTGCCGTTATGGCTTTATGTCAACTTCGGTAAGATGTGAAAGGTTAATTAACTTAAATATGTGAAGTTAATGATCTGAAGCAATGCAAAATCGATTGGTAAATGCGTATATACAAGAAAATCGAACTAACATATTTCTAAAAATAAGATTTTGGAATTCTTCCAAAGGCCGTTATAGCTTTATGCCAACTTCAGTAAGATGAAGGAAGTTAATTAACTTAAATATGTAAAGTTAATAATTAGAAGCTACTCAATATCGATTGCTGGATGTGTTTATGCAAGAAAATCGACTTTATATCTAAATATAAGATTTTGGAATTCTACCAAATGCACTGCCGTTATGGCTTTATGTCAATTTCAGTAAGATGTTAAAGCTTAATTAATTTAAATATGTAAAGTTAATGAATAGAATCTACTCAATATCGACTGCTAAATGCCTATATACAAGAAAATCGAATTAATATCCAAATATAAGGTTTTGAATTCTTACAAATGCACTGCCGTTATGGCTTTATACCAACTTCAGTAAGATGAAGAAAGTTAATCATCTTAAATATGTAAAGTTAATGATTTAAAGCTACTCAATATCGATTGCAAGATGTGTGTATACAAGAAAATCGACTTTATGTCTAAATATAAGATTTTGGAGATCTTCCAAATGCACTGCCGTTATGGCTTTATGTCAACTTCGGTAAGATATAAAAGGTTAACCATCTTAAATATGTAAAGTTAATGATAAGAAGTTACTCAATATCGATCGCTAGATGTGTGTATACAAGAAAATCGACTTTATATCTAAATATAAGATTTTGGAATTCATCCAAATGCACTGCCGTTATGGCTTCATGTCAACTTCAGTAAGATATAAAAGGTTAACTAACTTAAATATGTGAAGTTAATGAATAGAAGCTACTCAATATCGACTGCTAAATGCGTATAAACAAGAAAATCGACTTTATATCTAAATATAAGATTTTGGAATTCGTCCAAATGCACTGCCGTTATGGCTTTATGTCAACTTCAGTAAGATATAAAAGGTTAATTAACTTAAATATGTGAAGTTAATGATTAGAAGCTACTCAATATCGACTGCTAAATGCGTATAAACAAGAAAATCGACTTTATATCTAAATATAAGATTTTGGAATTCTTCCAAATGCACTGCGGTTATGACTTTGTGCCAACTTCAGTAAGATGAAAAAAGTTAATCATCTTAAATATGTAAAGTTAATGATTAGAAGCAACTCAATATCGATTGCTAAATATGAATATACAAGAAAATCGACCTTATACCTAAATATAAGACTTTGGAATTCATCCAAATGCACTGCCGTTATGGCTTCATGTCAACTTCAGTAAGACATAAAAGGTTAATTAACTTAAATATGTGAAGTTAATGAATAGAAGCTACTCAATATCGACTGCTAAATGCGTATAAACAAGAAAATCGACTTTATATCTAAATATCAGATTTTGGAATTCGTCCAAATGCACTGCCGTTATGGCTTTATGTCAACTTCGGTAAGATATAAAAGGTTAATTAACTTAAATATGTAAAGTTAATGTTCAGAAGCTGCTCAATATCGATTGCTAGATGTGTGTATACGAAAAAATCGATTTCATACCTAAATATGGGATTATGGATTTTTTCCAAATGCACTGCCGTTATGGCTTTATGTCAACTTCAGTAAGATGTAAAAGCTTAATTAACTTAAATATGTAAAGTTACTGAATAGAAGCTACTCAATATCGACTGCTAAATGCGTATAAACAAGAAAATCGACTTTATATCTAAATATCAGATTATGGAATTTTTCCAAGTGCACCGCCGTTACGGCTTTATGTCAACTTCAATAAGATGAAGAAATTCAATTATCTTAAATATGTGAAGTTAATGATTTGAAGCAATGAAAAATCTATTGCTGAATGCGTATATACAAGAAAATCGACTTTATACCTTAATATAAGATTTAAGAATTCTTCCAAATGCAATGCCGTTATGGCTTTATGTCAACTTCAGTAAGATGAAGAAAGTTAATAATCTTAAATATGTGAAGTTAATGAATTGAAGCAACACCATATCGATTGCTGGATGTGTATGTACAAGAAAATCGACTTTATACATAAATATAAGATTTTGGAATTCATCCAAATGCACTGCCGTTATGGCTTCATTTCAACTTCAGTAAGATATAAAAGGTTAATTAACTTAAATATGTGAAGTTAATGAATAGAAGCTACTCAATATCGACTGCTAAATGCGTATAAACAAGAAAATCGACTTTATATCTAAATATCAGATTATGGAATTTTTCCAAGTGCACCGCCGTTACGGCTTTATGTCAACTTCAATAAGATGAAGAAATTCAATTATCTTAAATATGTGAAGTTAATGATTTGAAGCAATGCAAAATCTATTGCTAAATGCGTATATACAAGAAAATCGACTTTATACCTTAATATAAGATTTTAGAATTCTTCCAAATGCACTGCCGTTATGGCTTTATTTCAACTTCAGTAAGATGTGAAAGGTTAATTAACTTAAATATGTGAAGTTAATGAAAAAAAGCTACTCAGTATCGACTGCTAAATGCGTATATACAAGAAAATCGACTTAATATCTAAATACAGGATTTTGGAATTCATGCAAATGCACTGCCGTTATGGCTTTATGTCAACTTCAGTAAGATATAAAAGGTAAATTAGCTTAAATATGTAAAGTTAATGAATAGAAGCTACTCAATATCGATTGCGAGATGTGTGTATGCAAGAAAATCGACTTTATATCTAAATATAAAATTTCGGAGATCTTCCAAGTGCACTGCCGTTATGGCTTTATGCCAACTTCAGTAAGATAAAGAAAGTTAATCATCTTAAATATGTAAAGTTATTGATTAGAAGCTACTCAATATCGATTGCTAGATGTGTGTATACAAGAAAATCGACTTTATATCTAAATATAAGATTTTGGAATTCATCCAAATGCACTGCCGTTATGGCTTCATGTCAACTTCAGTAAGATATAAAAGGTTAATTAACTTGAATATGTGAAGTTAATGAATAGAAGCTACTCAATATCGACTGCTAAATGCGCATAAACAAGAAAATCGACTTCATATCTGAATATAAGATTTTGGAGATCTTCCAAATGCACTGCCTTTATGGCTTTATGCCAACTTCAGTAAGATAAAGAAAGTTAATCATCTTAAATATGTAAAGTTAATGATTAGAAGCTACTCAATATCGATTGCTAGATGTGAGTATACAAGAAAATCGACTTTGTATCTAATTATAAGATTTTGGAATTCATCCAAATGCACTGCCGTTATGGCTTCATGTCAACGTCAGTAAGATATAAAAGGTTAATTAACTTAAATATGTGAAGTTAATGAATAGAAGCTACTCAATATCGACTGCTAAATGCGTATAAACAAGAAAATCGACTTTATATCTAAATATCAGATTATGGAATTTTTCCAAGTGCACCGCCGTTACGGCTTTATGTCAACTTCAATAAAATGAAGAAATTCAATTATCTTAAATATGTGAAGTTAATGATTTGAAGCAATGCAAAATCTATTGCTAAATGCGTATATACAAGAAAATCGACTTTATACCTTAATATAAGATTTAAGAATTCTTCCAAATGCAATGCCGTTGTGGCTTTATGTCAACTTCAGTAAGATGAAGAAAGTTAATTAACTTAAATATTCGAATCTAATGATTTGAAGCCTCTCAATATCGATTGCAAAATCTGTATACACAAGAAGACCGAATTTATATCTAAATACGAGGTTACGGAATTCTTTCAAATGCACTGCCGTTATGGCTTTATGTCAACTTCAGTAAAATAAAGAAAGTTAATCATCTTAAATATGTAAAGCTAATGATTAGAAGCTACTCAATATCAATTGCTAGATATGTGTATACAAGAAAACCGACTTTATACCTAAATATAATATTTTGGGATTCTTCCAAATGCACTGCCGTTATGGCTTTATGCCAACTTTAGTAAGATAAAGAAGGTTAATCATCTTAAATATGTAAAGTTAATGATTAGAAGCTACTCAATATCGATTGCTAGATGTGTGTATACAAAAAAATCGACTTTATATCTAAATATAAGATTTTGGAATTCATCCAAATGCACTGCCTTTATGGCTTTATGTCAACTTCAGTAAGATATGAAAGGTTAAATAACTTAAATATGTAAAGTTAATGAATAGAAGCTACTCAATATCGACTGCTAAATGCGTATATAAAAGAAAATCGACTTAATATCTAAATATAAGATTTTGGAATTCGTCCAAATGCACTGCCGTTATGGCTTTATGTCAACTTCGGTAAGATATAAAAGGTTAATTAACTTAAATATGTAAAGTTAATGTTCAGAAGCTGCTCAATATCGATTGCTAGATGTGTGTATACGAAAAAATCGATTTCATACCTAAATATGGGATTATGGATTTTTTCCAAATGCACTGCCGTTATGGCTTTATGTCAACTTCAGTAAGATGTAAAAGCTTAATTAACTTAAATATTTAAAGTTACTGAATAGATGCTACTCAATATCGACTCCGAAATGCGTATGTACAAGAAAATCGACTTTATATCTAAATATAAGATTTTGGAATTCTTCCAAATGCACTGCCGTTATGGCTTTATGTCAACTTCAGAAGATGCAGAAAGTTAATTACCTTAAATATGTGAAGTTAATGATTTGAAGCTACTCAATATCGATTGCTAAATATGAATATACAAGAAAATCGACTCTATTCCTAAATATAAGATTTTGGAATTCTTCCGAATGCACTGCCGCTATGGCTTTATCCCAACTTCAGTAAGATGAAGAAAGTTAATTAACTTAACCCTAGAACACACACCCAGAAAATACTACGTAAACACACACCCGGGATACGTTTGTACCCGGGACCTTATTTTGCGGTTTTTTGTAATGCTTATTCAACCTATTTCAATGATGTTTTTTTTTTAAATGTATATTTTAATATATAACAAGTATTTTGTCTTTTGTTTCAGTAGAATATTCCTTCTGGTTCCAGCGATATGGGCAAATAAAGTCAGGACATGCAACAGTGGATTTTTGTTTTTGCTGTTGTCCTGATAAATGCAAAACAAAATAATATAATATATAATAATATACTTGTAGAGTAACAACGAATATATATTTTTGTTTTCATTTCATTGAAATATTCTACCTGGTTCAAAAGATATGTGCAAAAAGGTCGCCCAAGGTATGGGTACGTAGGTATCAAATACACTGGTATAATTGGTTTTTGTATTTTATGTGCGGCTGCAAGGGTTGTTTTCACACGAGGTGTTGTTTTAAATGCTGACTGTTGATATTTTCATTATTGTTTTGGTGCTCAAAAGTTTAAGAAGTGAAAATAAATGTAACTGAAACTATAAATAACTGGATACGAAATGACTTCAAGAAGAAACGAATATTTATCAAGTGCAGCATATTTAATTTGTTTGATGAAATTTGTGACGATGACGCTCCCTATGACTTTGACTCAGAAGATGAAGAAGACATTCAAATCAATGACATTGAAATTGCTGATGACGATGCTGAAGTTTCGCAAAGTGCCGCAGAAGTATTACCTGATTATGCGGACGATGGGGATGAAGAAGAAGACGATGAAGAAGAAGAAGTAGAAGAAAATAATGAATTACCTGCTAGTGCCAAAAAAGTTGTTGCACGTGATGGTACTGAGTGGATGAAAGAACCAAATGTAAGTCGTCAGGTACTCAGACAAAATATTATAAGAGAACGTTCTTGACCAGCTAAATGTTGTCAATAGAGCAAACATTCAAATGTTTCATGAACGTTGAAACGGCTGATATAATTATGCGCCACACAAATAAGTTAGCTAAAGAAACTTATAATGCTTACAACAATGCGCATCCAAACACAACTCCTAAGTCATGGACGCCTGTGTCAATAACAGAGCTGTATGCATTTTTTGGCGTACTTATTATGACTGGTGCGAATCATAGCAATGGAGAACATGTTCGAGATTTATGGAGCGTCAAAAACTATCCTTTATATCGCGCCACAATGGGAGTTAACCGTTTCTGTTCGATATTGCGGTTCCTAAGATTTGACGATAGAAACACTCGTGCAACACGCTTACTAACTGATAAAGCAGCACCGATCAGTGAGTTGTGGACGATGATGAACAATAATCTTGCTGCACATTACAAGCCCAGCTCATGCTTGACGATTGATGAACAATTATTTCCTCACCGTGGACGCACACGGTTTACGCAGTACATACCGTCAAAACCTGCTAAATATAGTGTCAAGGTTTGGTGGATTTGCGATGCCACAAATGCATAT
>NW_024393843.1:0-16957 GCF_016617805.1 Bactrocera tryoni
CTTTAATATGTAAATTTAATAATTTGAAGCAACTTGATATGGATTTCTAAATGTGTACATGCAAGAAAATCGGTTTTATACCTAAATGTAAAATTCTGGAATTTTTCCAAATGCATTGCCGTTATGGCATTATGCAAACTTCAGTAAGATGAAGAAGATTAATTAACTTTAATATGTGAATTTAATGATTTAAAGCAACTTGATATTGATTTCTAAATGTGTATATGCAAGAAAATCGGTTTTATACCTACATGTAAATGTCTGGAATTTTCCAAATGCACTGCCGTTTTGGCTTTATGCCAACTTCTGTAAAATGAAGAAGGTTAATTAATTTTAATATGTGAAGCTAATGATTTGAATCAACTCGATATGGATTTCTAAGTGTGTACATGCAAAAAAGTCGGTTTTATACCTAAATGTAAAATTCTGTAATTTTCCAATTCACTGCCGTTTTGGTTTTATGCCAATTTCGGTAAGATGAAGAAGGTTAACTAACTTTAATATGTGAGGCTAATGATTTAAATCAACTCGACATGGATTTCTAACTTTGTACATGAAAGAAAATCGGTTTTATACCTAAATGTAAAATTATGGAATTTTTTCCAAACGCACTGCCGTTATGGTCTTGTGTCAACTTGAGTAAGATGAGGAGGGTTTATTAACTTTAATATAGTAAGCTAATGATTTGAAGCAACTTGATATGGATTTCTAAATGTGTATATGCAAGAAAAGCGGTTTTATACCTAAATGTAAAATTGTGGAATTTTTCCAAAAGCGCTGTTTTTATATATATGCAAGAAAATCGGTTTTATACCTAAATGCGAAATTGTGGAATTTTTCCAAATACACTGCCGTTATAGCTTTATGCCAACTTTACTAAGATGAAGAAGGTTAATTAACTTTAATATGTGACTTTAATGATTTGAATGAACTCGATGTGGATTGCTAAATTTGTACATGCAAGAAAGTCGGTTTTATACCTAAATGTAAAATTATGGAATTTTTTCCAAATGCACTGCGTTATGGCCTTGTGTCAACTTGAGTAAGATGATGAGGGTTTATTAACTTTAATATGTTAAGCTCATGATTTGAAGCATTTCGTTGTGAATTTCTAAATGTGTATATGCTGGAAAATCGGTTTTATACCTTAATGTAAAATTATGGAATTTTTTCCAAATGCACTGCCGTTATGGTCTTATGTCAACTTGAGTAAGATGATGAGTATTAATTAACTTTAATATGTGAAGCTAATGATTTAAAGCAATTCGTTGTGGATTTCTAAATGTGTATATGCTGCAAAATTGGTTTTATACTTCATTGTAAAATTGTGGAATTTTTTTAAATGCACAGCCTTTATGGCTTTATGCCAACTTTTGTAAGATGAAGAAGGTTAATTAACTTTAATATGTTAAGCTAATGATTTGAGGCAACTTGATATGGATTTCTAAATGTGTACATGCCAGAAAGTCGGTTTTATACCTAAATGTAAAATTATGGAATTTTTTCAAAACGCACTGCTTTTATATATATGCAAGAAAATCGGTTTTATACCTAAATTCAAAATTGTGGACTTTTTCCAAATGCACTGCCGTTATGGCTTTATGTCAACTTGAGTAACATTTTAAGGGTTAATTAATTTTAGTATGTGAAGCTAATGATTTAAAGCAATTCGTTGTGGATTTCTAAATGTGTATGTATGTATAAACAAAAAAATCGGTCTTATACTTAAATGTAAAATTGTGGAATTTTTCCAAATGCACTGTCGTTTTTGTTTTATGCCAACTTTTGTAAGATGAAGAAGGTTAGTTAACTTTAATATGTTAAGCTTATGATTCGAGGCAACTTGATATGGATTTCTAAAAGTGTACATGCAAGAAAGTCGGCTTTATACCTAAAGGTAAAATTCTGGAATTTTCCAAATGCACTGCCGTTTTGGCTTTATGCCAACCTCAGTAAGATGAAGAAGGTTAATTAACTTTAATATGGGAATTTAATAATTTGAAGCAACTTGATATGGATTTCTAAATGTGTACATGCAAGAAAATCGGTTTTATACCTAAATGTAAAATTCTGGAATTTTTCCAAATGCATTGCCGTTATGGCATTATGCAAACTTCAGTAAGATGAAGAAGATTAATTAACTTTAATATGTGAATTTAATGATTTAAAGCAACTTGATATTGATTTCTAAATGTGTATATGCAAGAAAATCGGTTTTATACCTACATGTAAATGTCTGTAATTTTCCAAATGCACTGCCGTTTTGGCTATATGCCAACTTCGGTAAGATGAAGAAGGTTAATTAATTTAAATATGTGAAGCTAATGATTTGAAGCAACTTGATATGGATTTCTAAAAGTGTACATGCAAGAAAGTCGGCTTTATACCTAAAGGTAAAATTCTGGAATTTTCCAAATGCACTGCCGTTTTGGCTTTATGCCAACCTCAGTAAGATGAAGAAGGTTAATTAACTTTAATATGGGAATTTAATAATTTGAAGCAACTTGATATGGATTTCTAAATGTGTACATGCAAGAAAATCGGTTTTATACCTAAATGCGAAATTGTGGAATTTTTCCAAATGCACTGCTGTTATGGCTTTGTGTCAACTTGAGTAACATGTTAAGGGTTAATTAACTTTAATATGTTAAGCTCATGATTTGAAGCAATTCGTTGTGGATTTCTAAATGTGTATGTATGTATAAACAAAAAAATCGGTCTTATACTTAAATGTAAAATTGTGGAATTTTTCCAAATGCACTGTCGTTTTTGTTTTATGCCAACTTTTGTAAGATGAAGAAGGTTAGTTAACTTTAATATGTTAAGCTTATGATTCGAGGCAACTTGATATGGATTTCTAAATGTGTACATGCCAGAAAGTCGGTTTTAAACCTAAATATAAAATTATGGAATTTTTTAAAAATGCACTGCTTTTATATATATCCAAGAAAATCGGTTTTATACCTAAATGCAAAATTGTGGACTTTTTCCAAATGCACTGCCGTTATGGCCTTATGTCAACTTGAGTAACATGTTGAGGGTTAATTAACTTTAATATGTGAAGCTAATGATTTAAAGCAATTCGTTGTGGATTTCTAAATGTGTATGTATGTATATACAGAAAAATCGGTCTTATACCTAAATGTAAAATTCTGGAATTTTTCCAAATGCACTGCCGTTATGGCTTTATGCCAACTTCAGTAAGATGAAGAAGATTAATTAACTTTAATATGTGAATTTAATAATTTGAAGTAACTAGATATGGATTTCTAAATGTGTGCATGCAAAAAAGTCGGTTTTATACCTAAATGTAAAATTATGGAATTTTTTCCAATGCACTGCCTCAATGGTCTTATGTCAACTTGAGTAAGATGGTGAGGGTCAATTTATTAACTTTAATATGTGAACCTAATGATTTGAAGTAACTTGATATGGATTTCTAAATGTGTGCATGCCAGAAATTCGGTTTTATACCTAAATGTAAAATTATGGAATTTTTCAAAATGCACTGCCGTTTTGGCTTTATGCGAACTTCTGTAAGGTGACGAAGGTTAATTAACTTTAGTATGTTAAGCTAATGATATGAAACAACTTGATATGGATTTCTAAATGTGTACATGCGGGAAAATCGGTTTTATACCTAAATAAAAAATTCTGGAATTTTCCAAATGCACTGCCGTTTTGGCTTTATTCCAACTTCAGTAAGATGAAGAAGGTTTATTAACTTTAATATGTGAAGCTAATAATTTGAAGCCATTGGACATATATTGCCAAATGTGTATATGCCAGAAAATCGGTTTTCTACCTAAATGTTAAATTGTGGAATTTTCCAAATGCACTGCTGTTATGGCTTTATGCCAACTTCTGTAAGATGACGAAGGTAAATTAACTTGAATGATTTGAATCAACTCGATATGGATTGCTAAATGTGTAAGCGCAGGAAAATCGGTTTTATACTTAAATGTAAAATTGTGGAATTTTTCCAAATGCACTGCCGTTTTGGCTTTATGCGAACTTCAGTAAGATTACGAAGGTTAATTAACTTTAATATGTGAATCTAATGATTTGAAGAAACTTGATATGGATTTCTAAATGTTTAAATGCAGGAAAATCGGTTTTATACTTAAATGTAAAATTGTGGAATTTTTTCAAATGCACTGTTGTTATGGCTTTATGCCAACTTTAGTAAGATGACGAAAGTTAGTTAACTCTAATATGCTAAGCTAATGATTTGTAGCAACTTGATATGGATTTCTAAATGTGTAAATGCAAGAAAGCCGGTTTTATACCTAAATGTAAAACTCTGGAATTTTCCAAATGCACTGCCGTTTTGGCTTTCTGCCAACATCAGTAAGATGAAGAAAATTAAATAACTTTAATATGTGAAGCTAATGATTTAAAGCAACTTGATATGGATTTCTAAATGTACACATGCCAGAAAATCGGTTTTATAACTAAATGTAAAATTGTGGAATTTTTCCAAATGCACTGCCGTTTTTGCTTTATGCGAACTTCTGTAAAATGACGAAGGTTAACTTAAGTTATTAACTTTAATATGTTTAGCTAATTATTTAAGGCAACCTGATGAGGATTTCTAAATGTGTAAATGCAAGAAAGTCGGTTTTATACCTAAATGTAAAATTATTGAATATCCGTTTTTGCTTTATGCGAACTTCTGTAAGGTGACGAAGGTTAATTAACTTTAGTATGTTAAGCTAATGATATGAAACAACTTGATATGGATTTTTAAATGTGTACATGCAGGAAAATCGGTTTTATACTTAAATGTAAAATTCTGGAATTTTCCAAATGCACTGCCGTTTTGGCTTTCTGCCAACATCAGTAAGATGAAGAAGATTAAATAACTTTAATATGTGAAGCTAAAGATTTAAAGCAACTTGATATGGATTTCTAAATGTACACATGCCAGAAAATCGGTTTTATAACTAAATGTAAATTTATGGAATTTTTCCAAATGCACTGCCGTTTTTGCTTTATGCGAACTTCTGTAAAATGACGAAGGTTAACTTAAGTTATTAACTTTAATATGTTAAGCTAATGATATGAAACAACTTGATATGGATTTCTAAATGTGTACATGCAAGAAAATCGGTTTTATACCTAAATGTAAAATTATGGAATTTTTCCAAATGCACTGCCGTTTTGGCTTTATGCCAACTTCTGTGATTAAAATGTATACTCGATACATTGGAGAGCACTCACCACTGCGTTAAATTAAATAAAAACATCCGGTTTATTTTTTATACATTTGGGTTTTCAACGATTTTATTTAATTTTAACTTTAAATTTACTGATTTTACTATATAACATAATATTATTAAATATAATTTCGACGGGCGAGGCGGGGATACTCCAATTCCGGGACACGGATCGTGGTTTATTTTAATTGGAGGAGAAAAGCGTGAGGTGTCGACGCGGCGTGAGGTATGTTAATGTGCGAAAGTGCAGAACGAATTGTGTCGAATCAATAAAATACCAAATGTAATGTTGAAGCGGCGCAGTGGGGCATCGGATTGATTAGGACGAATTGTGTAAACGAATTGAGACTGCTTTCTCCTTGTCCATCCTTTTTGATGAGTGGGTGTATAGGTATGGTGAGTTGTGTTGGTGTCATCAGCTGTGGTGAATTGAGCTGTCGCATTAGGATGCGCTAGTTTTACCGAGTAGAGGGGGTGGATGCTTAACTCATTTAAACATCCTGGGCGCCCTAGGCAAATATTTTGGCTAGTTTTATATACATATATAATCTGATGCATGTAATTCGGCTTACTGTTGGTGGAGTAACCGAGGCCGCTGAATATTAGCCGTAAGAAGCGATTTAGGTCTTAAAAGCTAATTGTATTTGGTGTAAATATTTGTGCTTAAGGTAATAATTGATTTTGGGTGCTTTGACGACTTATTGTATTATTACACCAAAAAATTGTTTGCTTTTATTAATTTTATCTACATATTTGAAAATTTAAGCCTCTATGGGGCAATATTGTATGAAAAGTGTCGATTTCTTTTTTTGACTTTTTGAGACATTTTTGTTATATTTTATGTTTAAGAGCGTATGCACTAATTTGAAGTTTAGTATCGCGCTTGAGATTTTTTAAGCAGGTTTTTTGTATCATTATTGGCGAAAGCTATCCTGCGGGGTCGAAAAGTTACGAACATATGTTTGTGTTTTTATAAGAGGTTGTCAGAGGGAATCTGACCTTGTTTCTTCTACCTTTATGTGGGGTATTGTAAAATTGTGGCTCTAGTGGTTGTCGCTCGACATACCGGCCATTATTTAATCGAGTAGTTGTGGCTTTAGAGAAGTGCTCACAATACCGATCTTTTATAATTTTATTTGATAGGGGAGAGGGTTTTTTTATCTCTCGAAATTTCTTCAATTGTGAATTGAGGCATTCGTTCGAGGTTTCCTCAACTTGAGTTGTAATAGTGGTAATTCGTTCTGAAATTGGTCTACTTTGAGTTTCGCTGTGTAGCAATCGAAATTTTTGTGCCTTTGAGCAGCATTGCGTTTCTTGGCAATTTTTAGTATTTTGGTTTTCTGTATTTGCTTTTGCAGTTAAACCCGTGGTTCTTTTTGTATATGCGCTTCTTTGAGGTGAAATGGAATATGTGCTGTAATGAAGCATTGTATGATTTCTTTTATGACAATATAAGCAGTTAAATTTGCTTTTGCAATTTTTAAGATTATGTGTTTGGGACAAGCAGTTTGTACAGAGTCTTTTTGATCTGACAAAGTTGTTCCTTTCGTTAATGTTTAATTTTTTAAACTTCTCGCATGTTTTAAGTTTATGCCCTCTTTTACATAGTTCGCATGACGTTAGCTTTTTCTGTTCGGATGTGAACGATTGCATTATGTGAAAGCGTTTGTTTAAATTGTTTTTGCTTCTAGCTTGAGGTCTATTTAAGCTTCTATTTTAGTCGTGTTTAATGGTCTTAGTTTTGCTTCGATTTTCTTCCAACCTTTCCGCAACTTCATATTGGATGGTGAGAAAATCTTTCATTTGTTGCCACGTTGGGTACTTTTTTCGTAATGAGAGCGATTGCTCCCATAGAAGTAACGACTTTTCTGGTAATGCGGCGGTGCAAATGTTTACCAGAATTGGGTCCCAGCTGTCTGTGGGAATATTTAGTGTCGACAGAATCAACAAACAATTAGAAACCGTGGATTGTAATGTTACAAATTCTTCACTTGTTTCTTTCTTGATTTTAGGCAAGTTTAGTAGTGACGTTACTTGCGTATCGACCAGCATTCTTTCATTTTCGTATCTTGCTTTTAGAGCTTCCCAAGCCAAATTGAAATTATCGTCGTTAAGAGCGAACTGTTTTACTATTATACCTGCTTGACCTTTAGTTTTGTATCTGAGGTGATACAATTTTTGCGCTTTTGATAATTGAGGATGGTTTATGTACACGGCAGTGAACATGTCCCGTAAGGACGGCCATTCTTCATAACTTCCGTAGAATGTTTCTGTGTCACAAGCGGGCACCTCGAGCTGGATGCCGAAACTTGCCTTTTGACTGTCTATTTGTGGCAGCTCTACTCTACTGTGGGGAGTAGGTGCAATTGCTTTAATGAGCTTTAGTTGATCGGCGATCATAGCTTTTGGTTCTTCGTACTGGTCTAAGCAGTTTTCGTAAATATCGTAAGCCGATGATTTAAAATTATGTGGCAAGTCTGAATCGTCAGATTCTAGTAAGGCGTCATGAGCCGCTTGAAGGCGAGTCCAAAAGTTTTTAAGGTTTTGGCTCTTTATTTCTAATAACGATTCAGAGTTTTCGTGAATCGGTGAAGAGGCAAATCTAGTGCAGTATCTTGTTAAACTGTCACTTTCTGAAATTAATTTAGCAACCTGTTTTGAGCGTGTAGCTCCTGCAGGTGTATTTTGATTAGTGTCGTTATTAACCATTTTTGCGAAATAATATTATTTATTTATTTTATTTTAGCTTTAAGTTTGAAAATATTCGCCCTTTAACTTTCTTACCACCTTTTACGTCCTTAAGTTTGTATTTAGGTACACCCTAATACTTGGACTTGTATGTATGTATGTGTGTGCTTATGAAAGTACTTATGTTTAGTGCAATTGAGAGTCAATGCGCTATTTACATAAGTATGCACGAATTGTTAGTATTTCTGATTATGCTTTTGTTCTTTAGCAATTGAGAGCTCGTTACAGAGATCAATTCGCTTTTTGTACGCAATCCTGCTTATTTTTGTTTACAAAGAACAAGAGGTATTGCCGGATAATGCCAAGTGTGGACTTTGAACTTTTGTTTTTTTTTTGAGAGTTTGTGTTTTGCGTCACAGGCAGATTTTGCCGTAAGTTTGTATGTAAGTGATACTATATTATTTTGAAAAGGAGAGTGAGATTTAAAACGGAATTGAATAAGTTCTTTGTTTTTTTTTTTTGTTTTCGTTGTGCTCTTATCGCCGTCTAATACGCAATATAGATATATACATATGTACGTATATATCTGTGTAGCTTATATCGGGTGATTTTTTAAGAGCTTGATAACTTTTTTTAAAAAAAAAACGCATAAAATTTGCAAAATCTCATCGGTTCTTTATTTGAAACGTTAGATTGATTCATGACATTTACTTTTTGAAGATAATTTCATTTAAATGTTGACCGCGGCTGCGTCTTAGGTGGTCCATTCGGAAAGTCAAATTTTGGGCAACTTTTTCGAGCATTTCGGCCGGAATAGCCCGAATTTCTTCGGAAATGTTGTCTTCCAAAGCTGGAATAGTTGCTGGCTTATTTCTGTAGACTTTAGACTTGACGTAGCCCCACAAAAAATAGTCTAAAGGCGTTAAATCGCATGATCTTGGTAGCCAACTTACGGGTCCATTTCTTGAGATGAATTGTTCTCCGAAGTTTTCCCTCAAAATGGCCATAGAATCGCGAGCTGTGTGGCATGTAGCGCCATCTTGTTGAAACCACATGTCAACCAAGATGCTAACAAACTTTTTGTTGCCAAAAATGGAAGAACTGAGCTTGGTTGACATGTGGTTTCAACAAGATGGCGCTACATGCCACACAGCTCGCGATTCTATGGCCATTTTGAGGGAAAACTTCGGAGAACAATTCATCTCAAGAAATGGACCCGTAAGTTGGCCACCAAGATAATGCGATTTAACGCCTTTAGACTATTTTTTGTGGGGCTACGTCAAGTCTAAAGTCTACAGAAATAAGCCAGCAACTATTCCAGCTTTGGAAGACAACATTTCCGAAGAAAGTCGGGCTATTCCGGCCGAAATGCTCGAAAAAGTTGCCCAAAATTGGACTTTCCGAATGGACCACCTAAGACGCAGCCGCGGTCAACATTTAAATGAAATTATCTTCAAAAAGTAAATGTCATGAAACAATCTAACGTTTCAAATAAAGAACCGATGAGATTTTGCAAATTTTATGCGTTTTTTTTTTAAAAAAAGTTATCAAGCTCTTAAAAAATCACCCGATATATATTTTGTTTTTGTTTTTATATTTGGTTTTATATTTTCAAATATTTCTTTTCGAAATTGTTTTATGGAATTATGCTTGTGCATTTATATAGGTTTGTATATATGTATGTATGTAAATTTATGTGTGATTAATTTATTTTGCTCTCTTTTCTAGTTATATTTTCGATTTGCCTTCGCTTTTTTGTTTTGACTCACTCCTGGTTATTGCTTTATTGAGCATAAGGAGTATTGTTGGAAAATATTGCAAGTACAAACATATGTACATATGTAAATAGAAAATAGAATTTTGAATTTTTTTGTTTGTTAAACAGAAGGCAGTGAATTTTTATTTAATAAAGGCGTAACTTTAAACAGTTTGGCATATAAAACGGTTTTGTTTTTTCTTTTTTTTTATAATTACAGTTTTTGTGCTAATAAACTGCAATCTTTAACATACATACATATGTACATAAATGCATAATGCGATTTAAAAGAAAAGCAAACGATACGACTCAATTTATCCTTCATCAAGGGTTTTTTGAGGGGATAATATACATATACGTGTGTAAGCCTGTACGTATTCGGGCCTTTGATGTCAATTCCTCTATTCCTCCTCTTCCTTCAGTATTTCTGCTGCCTGGTTCCTTGTGCGTGTTGTTGTTTGTAGGTGTGTTTGTATGTTTTTAAGTTCGCGCCCGTTTGTTTATTATATTTATAGATGTATGTATTTTTTGTTAGGAGATTTTGCGCCCGGTATATGTTGTTTTTATATACTTTTAGTTTGGGTTTTCGCGCCCGGCTGGCTGTGTTATTTTTTTTTTTTTGTTTGTTGATATTATTTGTTTTATTTTGTTTAAAATTCGCGCCCGTTTAATTTGTTGGTATATATAATATATTTGTTTTACAGCAGGAATTCGCGCACAGTGTTTTTATGTTTTTGTTTTTTTGCACTTCCATTTATTTTTTTGTAAATATGTTTGTATTTTTTGAGTAAATTCCCGCTTTTTTGATTAGGTTTTTAGTTTTATTTTTTGCTTTTGTTCGTTTTTGCATTTTATGTCACTGCACTTTGTTACCGAATTTAGTTTTGGTTTTTTGTCACTCCACCATTCCTGTAACACACCGTGAATATATGTATGTACTTATATTGGTTTTTTTTTGTGTGTCACTGCACTATTTTTCTTGTTTTCTTTTTAATTTACTGCTTTATTTTTGTCCACACAATTGGTTTTAATATATGTATTTAATGTAGTGTTTTCTGTTTTTTTTTTTTATAAAAATCCGAAGGTGCCTTTCGGTAAGGCTCGAAGGACCATGATTAAAATGTATACTCGATACATTGGAGAGCACTCTCCACTGCGTTAAATTAAATAAAAACATCCGGTTTATTTTTTATACATTTGGGTTTTCAACGATTTTATTTAATTTTAACTTTAAATTTACTGATTTTACTATATAACATAATATTATTAAATATAATTTCGACGGGCGAGGCGGTGATACTCCAATTCCGGGACACGGATCGTGGTTGATTTTATTTGGAGGAGAAAAGCGTGAGGTGTCGACGCGGCGTGAGGTATGTTAACGTGCGAAAGTGTAGAACGAATTGTGTCGAATAAATAAATTACCAAATGTAATGTTGAAGCGGCGCAGTGGGGCATCGGATTGATGGACGAATAGTGTAAACGAATTGAGTCTGCTTTCTCCTTGCCCATCCTTTTTGATGAGTGGGTGTATAGGTATGGTGAGTTGTGTTGGTGTCATCAGCTGTGGTGAATTGAGCTGTCGCATTAGGATGCGCTAGTTTTACCGCGTAGAGAGGATGGATGCTTAACTCATTTAAACATTCTGTAAGATGAAGAAAGTTAATTAACTTTAATATGTGAATTTAATATTTTGAAGTAACTTGATTTGAATTTCTTAACGTGTACATGCAAGAAAGTCGGTTTTATACCTTAATGAAAAATTGTGGCATTTTTCCAAATGCACTGCCGTTTTTGCTTTATGCGAACTTCTGTAAGATGACGAAGGTTAATTAACTTTAATATGTTAAGCTAATGATAAGAAACAACTTGATATGGATTTCTAAATGTGTACATGCTAGAAAATCGGTTTTATACCTAAATGTAAAATTATGGAACTTTTCCAAATGCACTGATGTTTTGGCTTTATGCCAACTTCTGTAAGATGAAGAAAGTTAAATAACTTGAATATGTGAAACAACTTGATTTGGATTTCTTAACGTGTACATGCGAGAAAGTCGGTTTTATACCTAAATGAAAAATTGTGGAATTTTTCCAAATGCACTGCCGTTTTGGCTTTATGCCAACTTGAGTAAGATGGTGAGGGTTAATTAACTTTAATATGTTAACCGAATGATTTGAGGTAACTTGATATGGATTTCTAAATGTGTACATGCAAGAAAATCGGTTTTATACCTAAAGGTAAAATTCTGGAATTTTCCAAATGCACTGCCTGTTTGGCTTTATGCCAACTTCAGTATGATGAAGAAGATTAATTAACTTTAATATGTGAAGCTAATGATTTGTGGAATTTTTCCAAATGCACTGCCGTTATGGCTATATGCCAACTTGAGTAAGATGAGGAAAGTTAATTAACTTTAATATGTGAATTTAATAATTTGAAACAACTTGATATGGATTTCAAAATGTGTACAGGCAAGAGAGTCGATTTTATACCTAGATGTAAAATTATGGAATTTTTTCCAAATGCACTGCCATTTTGGCTTTATGCCGACTTGAGTAACATGGTGAGGGTTAATTAACTTTAATATATTAAGCTAATGATTTGAGGTAACTTGATATGGATTTCTAAATGTGTACATGCAAGAAAGTCGGTTTTATACCTAAATGTGATACCATTTTGGCTTTATGCCGACTTGAGTAACATGGTGAGGGTTAATTAACTTTAATATATTAAGCTAATGATTTGAGGTAACTTGATATGGATTTCTAAATGTGTACATGCAAGAAAGTCGGTTTTATACCTAAATGTGATATTGTGGAATTTTTCCAAATGCACTGCCGTTATCGTTTTATGCCAACTTCAGTAAGATGAAAAATATTAATTAACTTTAATATGTCAATTTGATAATTTGTAGCAACTTAATATGGATTTCTAAATGTGTACATGCAAGAAAGTCGGTTTTATACCTAAATGTAAAATTATGGAATTTTTCCAAATGCACTGCCGTTATGGTCTTATGTCAACTTGAGTAAGATGGTGAGGGTTAATTAACTTTAATATGTGAAGCTAATGATTTGAAGCTACTTGATATAGATTTCTAAATGTGTACATGCAAGAAAGTCGGTTTTATACCTAACTGTAAAATTGCGGAATTTTTCTAAATGCACTGCCGTTAGGGTTTTATGAAAACTTCAGTAAGATGAAGAAGATTAATTAACTTAAATATGTGAATTTAATAATTTAAAGCAACTTGATGTGGATTTCTAAATGTGTACATCCCAGAAAATCGGTTTTATAACTAAATGTGAAATTGCGGAATTTTTCCGAATGCACTGCCGTTATGGCGTTATGCCAACTTCAGTAAGATGAAGAAGATTAATTAACTTTAATATGTGAATTTAATAATTTGAAGCAACTTGATGTGGATTTCTGAATGTGTACATGCAAGAAAGTCGGTTTTATACCGAAATGTAAAATTGTGGATTTTTTCCAAATGCACTGTCGTTATCGTTTTATGCCAACTTCAGTAAGATGAAAAATATTAATTAACTTTAAAATGTGAATTTAATAATTTGAAACATCTTGATATGGATTTCTAAATGTGTACATACACGGAAGTCGGTTTTATACCTAAATGAAAAATTATGGAATTTTTTCCAAATGCACTGCCGTTATCGTTTTATGCCAACTTCAGTAAGATGAAAAATATTAATTAACTTTAATATGTGAATTTAATAATTTGAAACAACTTGATATGGATTTCTAAATGTGTACATGCACGGAAGTCGGTTTTATACCTAAATGTAAAATTATGGAATTTTTTCCAAATGCACTGCCGTTATAGTCTTATGTCAACTTGGGGTAGATGGTGAGGGTTAATTAACTTTAACATGTGAATTTATTAATTTGAAGCAACTTGATATGGATTTCTTAATGTGTACATGCAAGAAAGTCGGTTTTATACCTAAATGTAAAATTGTGGAATTTTTCCAAATGCAGTGCCGTTACGGTTTTATGCAGACTTCAAAAATATGAAGAATATTAATTAACTTTAATATGTGAATTTAATAATTTGTAGCAACTGTATGTGGATTTCTAAATGTGTACATGCAAAAAAGTCGGTTTTATACCTAAATGTAAAATTGTGAAAGTTTTTCCAAATGCACTGCCGTTATGGTCTTATGTCAACTTGAGTAAGATGGTGAGGGTTAATTAACTTTAATATGTGAAGCTAATGATTTGAAGCTACTTGATATAGATTTCTAAATGTGTACATGCAAGAAAGTCGGTTTTATACCTAACTGTAAAATTGCAGAATTTTTCCAAATGCACTGCCGTTATGGTCTTATGTCAACTTAAGTAAGATTGTGAGGGGTAATTAAATTTAATTGTTAAGCTAATGATTTGAAGCAACTAGATATGGATTTCTAAATGTGTACATGCAAGAAAGTCGGTTTTATACCCAAATGTAAAATTGTGGAATTTTTCCAAATACCCTGCCGTTATGGTTTTATGCCAATTTCAGTAAGATGAAGAAGATTATTTAACTTTAATATGTGAATTTAATAATTTGAGGCAACTTGATGTGGATTTCTGAATGTGTACATGCAAGAAAGTCGGTTTTATACCGAAATGTAAAATTGTGGATTTTTCCCAAATGCACTGCCGTTATCGTTTTATGCCAACTTTAGTAAGATGAAAAATATTAATTAACTTTAATATGTGAATTTAATAATTTGAAACAAGTTGATATGGATTTCTAAATGTGTACATGCACGGAAGTCGGTTTTATACCTAAATGTAAAATTATGGAATTTTTTCCAAATGCACTGCCGTTATGGCTTTATGACACTTTTAGCCAGATGAAGAAAGTTAATTAACTTTAATATGTGAATTTAATAATTTGTAGCAACTTGATGTGGATTTCTAAAAGTGAACATGCAAGAAAGTCGGTTTTATACCTAAATATAAAATTATGGAATTTTTTCCAAATGCCCTGCCGTTTTATCTTTATGTCAACTTCTTTAAGATAAAGAAAGTTAATTAACTTGAATATGTGAATTTAATAATTTGAAACAACTTGATATGGATTTCTAAATGTGTACATGCAAGAAAATCGGTTTTATACCTAAAGGTAAAATTCTGGAATTATCCAAATGCACTGCCGTTTTGGCTTTATGCCAACTTCAGTAAGATGAAGAAGATTAATTAACTTTAATATGTGAAGCTAATGATTTGTGGAATTTTTCCAAATGCACTGCCGTTATGGCTATATGCCAACTTGAGTAAGATGAGGAAAGTTAATTAACTTTAATATGTGAATTTAATAATTTGAAACAACTTGATATGGATTTCAAAATGTGTACAGGCAAGAGAGTCGATTTTATACCTAAATGTAAAATTATGGAATTTTTTCCAAATGAACTGCCATTTTGGCTTTATGCCAACTTGAGTAACATGGTGAGGGTTAATTAACTTTAATATATTAAGCTAATGATTTGAGGTAACTTGATATGGATTTCTAAATGTGTACATGCAAGAAAGTCGGTTTTATACCTAAATGTGATATTGTGGAATTTTTCCAAATGCACTGCCGTTATCGTTTTATGCCAACTTCAGTAAGATGAAAAATATTAATTAACTTTAATATGTCAATTTGGTAATTTGTAGCAACTTAATATGGATTTCTAAATGTGTACATGCACGAAAGTCGGTTTTATACCTAAATGTAAAATTGCGGAATTTTTCCAAATGCACTGCCGTTATGGCTTTATGCCAAGTTTAGTAAGAAGAAGAAGATTATTTAACTTGAATATTTGAAGCTAATGATTTGAAGCAACTTGATACGGATCTCTAAATGTGTACATGCAAGAAAGTCAGTTTTATACATAAATGTAAAATTCTGTAATTTTTCCCAATGCACTGTCGTTTTGGCGTTATGCCAACTTGAGTAAGACGACGAAGGTTAATTAACTTTAATATGTTAAGCTAATGATTTGAAGAAACTAGATATGGATTTCTAAACGTGTACATGCAAGAAAGTCGGTTTTATATCTAAATGTAAAATTCTGGAATTTTTCCAAATGCACTACCGTTATGGCTTTATGCCAAGATGAAGAAAATTAGTTAACTTTTAGAAAAACTGACGTTGATCACACAACAAATTACCGGCACTCACCTGGATTTAAGCGTCGAACGTTTGGTTATCGGATACGTGTAGGCGCACTGATTGATCGAGAAAGAGTGGCTGGCGCCGTCCGCCAGTCCCTTTTGTTGCTTGTGTCTGGTGTCCTCGGGTGTGGTGTGAAAGGTGTGGTGTAGATGAGATGAGAGTGTGATGAAATGATGTGTGGATGATGTAGATGGTGTATTCGTGTTGAGTATGGTGTGTATGAGTTGGGTGTAGTTTTATTATAGTAAGAGGGGAGTCAGGTGCTCATTTAGCCATCCCGGCCCCCCTAAACGACTGTTTAGCCTAAAAGGCGCTGCTGCTGTTGCAGCGTAGCCACAACGCTGCTCAGTCCAGTAGACCGACGAGGTGGTGGCCCAGGCTGTCGACGCCGCGAAGAGGTTCCGCTTCGCTGGGGTGCGCCACGAGCTGCGGATTGGAAGCGGGGTATGCGGCCGCGTTGGATGGGTGGCCGGTTCGCTTCGCGTGCCGCGCTGCGATGTAGCAGCGTGTGATGCGGCCTGTGGCATATTTGGCACAGCCCGCGTGACTCACACGCTGCAGTCACATGTGTATGTGACAGGCAGTTCTGGCAATGCCCGTGGGCCTGGGCAACTTGCTGCCGTTGCACGGGTCGCATACCCCGAAATATGCCACAATGGTGCAGGCGATGTGGGCGCCGACAGATGGGGCACCTTAGGGTCTCCAAAGTCCGTGATGGGTGTGGTGGTGGCCGAGTGCCACCGCGAGGTGTGGATTGAAGGACCGCTGCAGGCGCGGTTGCCGGTGCAGGCGCGGTTGCCGGTACAGGCGCGGTTGCCGGTACAGGCGCGGTTGCCGGTACAGGCGCGGTTGCCGGTACAGGCGCGGTTGCCGGTGCAGGGGCCGGCGTGGTTGCCGGGGCAGTTGCCGGCGTTGTTGCAACCACAGTTCGGGGCGCTGGTGAGGGCCCGGTGCGTGGCGTATTGGTAGCCCGAGCAGTTGGCGTGGTTGTAACTGGCGTATCTACCTCCATAGTAATCTGTATAGAGAAGATTATTGGTTATAAATTTGTCATACAGTGAGATATGAGCCATCGTGCCACGATATGTGGCATGAATGGGTCGTCGTATTGATCGACC
>NW_024393844.1:0-49322 GCF_016617805.1 Bactrocera tryoni
AAAAGCTATTTTGAATTCCATCTGATGCCTTCTCTGTATAATACGAGTATAAACATTAGGAACCAATGATGATAGCGGAGTAAAACTTTACAAAAATACGGTATTTGAAAAATATGTAAATGACGTATAATGAAATCTCGATTATCACTTTATCATGCGAGAGTATAAAATGTTCGGTGACACCCGAACTTAGCCCCTCCTTACTTGTTTTTACTATATTTTCCACCACCATTTTTATTTTTTTTGTGTTTACAAACTTTTCAGAGATCCTTACTTACTTCTTTGCATTCAAAATTTGGTTTTTAAATATTTAATTCTCGCACCCTGCCATATATTGGCATTCTCTCCTCTAAAGCAACTTTTCGACGCCTGTTGACTAAATCTGTTGCGCTTGGCACGTGGCTACAAGCACTTCACTTTGCCACTGATAGTAGCAACAGCAAGTAAATTAAAAACAAAACAACAACAAGCAAGTATCAGTTGCGGTGGCAATGATCACCAAGAAACACCGAAAATAAATAGCAATGAAAGCCGATAAAAAAAGAAAAAATAAAAGTGGAAAATAAAAAAGTGGAAGCAACCAAGCAGGTCGACAAAGCGAGTGGAGTCAGTGAAATCAGCGAAGCGAGCCGGTGTTGATATGCGAGCGCGAGCGCAAAACTTCCAGTTGGAAATAAAACATGGAGGCAACCAGAAAATTCAAAGGAAAGCCAAGAGAAAGTAAAAAGTAAATCAGAAAAGGAAATAAACTGAAAACAATCAGACAGAAATGTTGAAAGCAACGATTGTCAAACCTAAGCTTCTTGGCGCCAAATTCAGCGAATAGAAAAGTGCAAATAACAAGCGATAACTTGTTGAACACTTTGACGAAACCTCTAAATTTTTTTATTTCTTATTTTTAATTTTTTTTTTTAAACCATTTTTATAAACTCTTTTTTTAAACTTATCCATTCTGCATTTTTTTTTTAATTTATAAGTTTCGTTTTGCTTTTCATTTGTACAATTATTTTTTCCTTTCGATTTTGACTTGTCAGTTTTTACGTGTTTTTGAAAGACTTGCCGTCATTGAAAGTTTTTTCACCCCTCATGTGAGTTTGTGTTATTTCTTTTCGTTGTTGTTGCATTTTATTATAGCGTGTGCTTTTTGCTGC
Organism: Bactrocera tryoni; assembly: GCF_016617805.1. Lineage (NCBI taxonomy): Eukaryota > Metazoa > Arthropoda > Insecta > Diptera > Tephritidae > Bactrocera > Bactrocera tryoni. Next base: position 1,152 of record NW_024393844.1, read on the forward strand.
CAGCTGATAAGCTACTTCATCATCTCTTTACAGAACTTGCTACGCTGGTATGCGCTGCTAAGTCTTCATTATGTCTCTGTTGCTTGAAGTTGAGTTGTTGCCCCCTTTTTTGCGAGTTTCTTACATTTGGAGAACTTTTGCAGACATGAGCAGCAGCAACAACAATAACGAAAGAAGACTAACAGCGAGAAGTTTGTAGGTAAAAAGCAATAGCAATGCAAAAACAACAATAAGAACATCAACAGTCTACATTGCCATTAGAAGTCAATAACAGCAACAACAGGAAACAAAGAACAGCAAGCTGCCTGGTTGCCGACACTTTAAGTGTACACGCACTATTGTTGGCAAGCGTGTGGAAGAAAAAACTAAAAAATATCCAATAGTTAGCAAAGTTCGCAGTTTTGTTTTTGTTTTTGCTTTTTATTCCTTCACTTAACTTAAGCAAACTAATGTAAATACGAATGCGGAAAAAGGTGGCAAACAAAACCAAAATTGTTACTTGCCAGCGACTCGACTTAATTAAAAGTAGAGCAAAATACCAACAACAAACAATGGAAATAAAATGGAAAATTAAAAAAATAAACGGGATGAAGATGTAAAAAAGAGAAATATAAAAAAAAAAAAATTTAAAAAAATCTAGAAACTTTTATTATTGACTGCTCATTGCTACGATAACCTAAGTCAACTTATATTGAGTTTCTAGATGTGGAGAGAAGTAGATTTAAGTGGCAAGAGAAACTTGTGAAATTAAGAAAGTACGCTTGAGTAGCTACTATTTCAATAAAAAGTAAGAGCAATTGCCATTCGAGTTGCTGTTGGTTACGCAGTAGCTGTTGATGAGGTCAGCAAAAGTTGCTTGGGTTGCAGGGAGATGATGATGATAGGGAAAAAACTTGTAAAAAGTTGGTTTGGAAACTGATTGTAGGCAGAAAACACTATGAACCCAAGAAATTCGTTGAATATTGTAATATTAATTTTTATATCATCTTTAATAAGATATATGTACATATACATACATATGTATACCTACTTACAGTACCAAAAAATTCTACCACTATTTATGTTACTTTGAACATTTTTATATTAGATTTAATAACAGTTTTTAAAATATTTTTCACATTTAAAAAAATACGTTTTACTTCCTTTTTTGCTACTATTTTCTACTACTACTTTTATATTCAAAAGAAATAAACTTTTACTTCTATCTCTGTCTTTAAGATATTTTTATATTTTAAAAATTACTTTTTTACTACCTTTTCTACTACCATTTTTTACTACTAATTTTAGACTCAGCCGAAACAAACTTTTACTATTATCGGTGTGTTTATGATATTATCATATTAAAAAAAATACTTTTTACTACTTTGTCTGCTACTATTTTCTACTACTCATTTCAGATTCAACCAAAAAAACTTTTACTACTATTTTTATTTGGTAATATTATTTTGTATTCAATGTCTGTATTTTGAATTGACATTCTACATTTTCCTTTAATTTTTCAAAATTTATTTTTTTTTAATTGAATTTGTGAACATGAATCATAAAGAGTTTATCCAAATAGCATTTTGCACACGTCCTTTATTCCCACGAAATTTGGCATGAATTTCTAACTAAAGCAACGATGCAAACTCAAAGTAAACATAATTTTATTTTATTTTTTTTTTCATATATTCTATAAGAGATTTTTTTAAATTTTGGCAATCAATTTTATATATTCAGTGATAACAAAGCTACAACTTTGAATTGATAATATTCGAATATAAATTTTTTCGCTCTACTATAAAAGTCTGAATGTTGTTTTTGTAAAAACAATAATTTGAAAGTTAATCACAGTTAAACTTATGCATCAAATATACTGAACATACAAGTGCAAAGAATTTATACCGTGTTGCTCATACGACATGTTGTACTGTATGAATGTTCAATACTTTTTATATGTAAGTTTAACTGTGTATAACTTTTAAGAAAATGGTTTTATGAAAAAAAATCATTTAGTCAGTTTTTTTAGGAAAGAAAAATTTTATCAAAGTTGTAGGGTTACTTGTTTTTTTTTTTTTTGCAAAATATCATAAAATCCCAACTTATATGCGTGAGAAAGACCTTTGATTCAGGCACGTTTTGCAATGAAAATTACGATCTGGTTATGTGCGGAATACTTATTTTATGGACAAAAACTGAAACTTCAGTTTCGAAATCTATTTGGGGGATAACGGCCACCCTATTGCACGAATGCATATACTTGTGTGTATAGTTTAATATTCAAATTTATCAAGCAATAAGACCATATGATTGAGAGAATAGCTCATGCAATAGTTTATTGGCACAAATGATTATGAATAAATAACTAAAAGCGGCATTAGTCTAAAGATACTATATTGCTTTGCTTACAGTCGGAAAAGCATGTGCTAGAATTTATTATAATATGCTCTTCTTGAATGATAAGCATACGTACTGGAGCTTGGCCATATTTTGCTTGATAATAATACCCTTCAAAGAAATACAGGGGAACCAAAATGACATCAGTCAAACTCACGAATAACATATATAGAAAAAAACTTATCGGTCCAAATCAACCTTAAGATTTTTTATACCCTTCTGTGCTTAAAAAAATTCAGATGTGATGAATATTATAGCTTCAATCCAGTCGAAGTTAACGACTCTTTCAAATGATCAATAACCTTCACATTCATTATCTTAAAATAATACTATGAGAAATTCGTTACAATTGAAATAAATAAACACAGAAATATTTCAGAACAGCACTATTTTCAATTGCATCTCTTAAAGCTTTCTTTCATTTTCTTACTTCCTTTTGTCATACCAAAGAAAGTAATTAAATAGCAACATAACTTGCATTAAATATGCATTGAACTGAAAACAGAATAATACTTGCGCATATTTCTTTATAGAGTGTAATAAGTAAGCATAAAATATGGTTAAAATATGGCTATTATCGTACTTTATGCTGCAGCAGAAGTTTTCTTAGGAACACATACATAGCCAGGACTTTTGTAGCTGCCTGCATGCAAATAGTCAACTACATTTGTGTGTTAAATAATTAAAATTTGCATTTATGTATTATTTCATTAGAATTCTAACATTTCAATAAACTTTATTCCAGATCATTTAATGCCATACGCACATATATCAACTATGAACTATGCTGCCATTGTGAATTTTCGCAAAATTGTGTAGCCAACATTTCGGTGCCGTTTCGTTGTGGAGCCTGATGTGGCCTGCGTTTGTGCAATTGATTTGCGCTGCTTGGCAGTATTTATTAGAAATAATTATACATTTTGATGTATGCCATTACCACAAATGTAAATTATATATATATATATAAATATACAAGTATATATATATATATACATTATATGACGAATAATGTACAAAATGTTTATTTCAGCAAAATTTATTTATTGCATATAATATAGATTTGCATATTAAAATTAAATGCAAAATATGCTTGGCACGATGAAAATCACAGTAAATTGCATTTTTGTTTAATTTACGAAAACATATTCGCCAAATAATAGTGCCGTTAACGAGCGCAAGCAATACCTGCCAAAGTGTGTCTGCACTTGTGGACGGCATTCGGAGCTGAAAGTTATGCTAAGGCAATTAGCATTTATTTGCACTTCATTTAAATTAAAATCAGAAATGTTTATTTATGCGTTCTTAAAGGTTTGAAGCCTCTGTAAAGAGATTTAAAAATGCTCGTACAATTTTTGAAAGACTATTTAAAGAAGCACATAGCACAGGGAATCCTTTATATCGCTAAAACCATGCAACAATTGATAGACGGTGCATGGTTATAAAAAAAGCACCTAAATCAGGGAACCCCATCTGCCACCGACACCCATCTGCCACCGACTTTGCGCCATGTGTTCACATTAATTATAAGAAACACACACAAACCCATTTTTCTTGTTAAGCGTCCTTTAATTCATTTTTATATCATTAATTTTTCCCATGCATCTGTTAAGCGCACAAAGCCACACTTTTATCAGCAACTCCTGCCAACACCGCACAGCGCACATTGAGGCGACAGAGCGACACAACCATAAATCAGCAAGGACAATGTCATGCAATGGGGAATTATTCACAAAAAAGCTTAAAAATTAAAATTAATGCAGTAAAACTTTTTTTAACATAATGAATGAATACAAATGTCTCCGAAGCAGAGCGATTAACGGCAATTAATTTTTTAGTCACAATAATTACACATATTTACAGAGAGGAGAGGAGAAGAGAGATCTTCAAATATGAAGATTATGGCGAAATTCAGAAGTACACAGAGATTGAACAAGACAAAATTTTGATTTATAAAAACAGGAAACTCGATTCAAAATTAAAATTGTGATAAGCAATAACATTTAATAGATTTTCATTATCAAAACTCGAGAATGAATGACAACAGGAAGTTTAATAAGGAAAATAAAAATATATTATAGATATAAGCAAATTTCTAAAAAAAATATAAAACAACTTGTAATTACTTAATATGAACAACAATTATTTAAGGCATAATATTCGCCAAATAATAATTATTTAAAGTCAGCAAAGATTTTTCGATAATAATTCAAGCCAATATCAGATGTCACGTATACGCAATGGCGTACAATGAGCCAATTTTATAAATAGTAATGAATTTGAATGCACAAAATTTATCCATAAAGCACAAGACATTTTGGGGGTTAAGAATAGGAAGTGTCGAAAAAGGCACTAAGAAAATATATTTATTTGAGCGTTTTATAAGTGCATACTCATTTTCTTCTCAAAAGTTTTCAAAAGTTATGTATACGCGCCAGTGTACTATTAAATGTAACGTATACGCAGTGTTGACCAAAGGTCTAGTACTTCATAAAACAGGTTTATATATAATATAATACAAGTAAAAACCAACAAAACATATACATCTCAATATTTTAGCTCAATTTACTTTTCCTTCTCAGGTTACAGAAGCTTACCTAATCGACCAACGCAGCTTTTTATACTGCCAATATTATATGCCCATATGTATGTATATTTCAATTAAATTAATTTTGGGTATTAAGTTTAATAATAATTCGCTTCAATCTCCAATATGATAGTAATTCACTTTTCCTAATCTGCTTTCTCGTCTTCCTTTTCATGAACCAATATTTTATGATTCTTATTTGAGTTTGCACTGGTGTTTCTTCTTTTTACAATATATTGTATAAGAAAAATCTAGCTGAAACTAACAGCGAACAAAAAAATCATCGCTAGAAGCAGAGTTCTACGGATTTTACATTAGCGACCTCTTGCGGTTTTCAACGTCATTTGAAAAAGGCGGAAAACGTCAAGTAAGGATAAACCGGCAAATGTAGATGGAATTTGGAGTTTATTCTTCATTCTAACAACATCTAGAAATTCAACTTAGCTCTGGCAAGAAGTAACTTTTCGCCACACCAACCCATAGCATAATGCACAGAAGAAAGCTGGATAACTGTCGTTATAAAGCCTACTTTCGCTGGAAGCTTTATAATTTTTCCAATATAGTCTTCTTCTGAGTAGGTTGTATTGGTGTGGGGTATTAGAGGATTCAGTGTTGCGAAATGCTGTGCGTTGAGAAGCAGAAGTAGCTCTTTTAGCCAGTAAGCAAGGTTGAATTTCCTATTAAATATTTGGTAGATACTCGATTCCAATCTTCTAGAGTACTAATCGGTTCTAACGAAGTTATTTGCTAAGCAAACGTTCAGATGGGTGTCGTTCCTGCCTCACGATTAATCAGAGACTGATTACGAATTTTTATAAGCCTTTGCAGGACGATTGCAAAGGACAGTAACGCAAAATTTAAGAAGAGTATTATTGGAAGTTACAGTTGAGAAGTAGTCAAATTCTCCGCTTATTAGTCTCAGGTAATACCAAAGCTCACCAATATCTGCAAATCATTATAAAGGGCTCACTCAAAACAATGGTGATTTCTCTTATTTCACAAAGGTATTAAAAGAAATACTTTTAACTGTCATACTGCTTAAAAAACATTGGGTTAACAGAACGTGATCAAGCTGAAAGCTATAGCAGAAGTTTGGGGAGCAAGGATCGAAAATTTTTAGATCGATTATCAGGAATATATGATGAAAGTATTAAATAGTCGGTTTACCAACTTAAGAATTGAATTTTATGGTCTAGTTTCTTGTATGGTTTATGATTTATCCATGTAGACTCGATGTCTTAAAAACCTCTATTTCATTCGCGGGGCATAAGCGAAAATATAATATTTAGTAAGCCATCAGTTCTTTCAGAAACGTCACGTCCAATCCGTATAGTATTTTTGATTTGAAGGATTTTATTATAAAATAATATCACGAAAATATTGTACACTATAGCAATGATGAACAAAATTCTTAGAGTAAAGCAAACATTTTTTTTGACAAAAAAATAAAACTTGAGGAGTCAAAAAATTATTATTATTCCCCATTTATGTCTAGTTTACGAGGTGCATACCTGCTGATGTCTTTCGTAAAGTAACCAAAGTCTGTATTTGCCTCAAATCTGGCAGTATTCTAAAGATAACTGGTAGTAGGAGCGTTGCCTTTACATGTAAATATCACCTCAAATATGTTTGTATGAACATATCTAACTGCCCTCATATGAACACTCTTACTATAAACGAAAATAAAAACAGTAAACAAATGAAATATACAACCTTTGAACAGGCAAAGCACACAATAACAACAAGCACGAAAGAAATAACGATAACAGCTTTGTAAATACAAAATGTTTATTAGTTTCCAAAAATAACAACGAAAGAAACATTCAAATGAAATGGAACGCAATAAATGCTTTGAAAACAAACACATGCACACACCTATACGTGCAATCGTATAATTTAGAGGGAAGTAATGTGCGTAGTGCATACGCATACGCTCACTGTGGTTATATATATACAAGGAAACACATAGTCTTAGGTATTGAGAGTTATACAGGAGAGCTTGTTGGATTTTGACTTAGACTGCAGACCTTGAAGCGTCTTCACAGCAGTTGCATAATTTTCTGCTAAATTGAGATTGAAGGTTACTAGAGACCTTTACATATAATTTCTTGCTATCAGTGTCACTTAAGGTAGATAACCTTTCGAGATTAAAATTTGAAATTCGGTATCTAGACTTTTTTTCAACATAACTCACTAGCTAAGTTGCTAAGCATTAATCAGAAAATCTAAAAATTTCAGTTTCGGGATAAAAATGCACACTTACAGTACTAAAAAGTAAACTTTCGGGATCCCGAAATTGTTAAAACATCTGAATAAAATTTCTACTAACCATTTAATAAATTTTACGTTATAATTTACTTAAATTTAACTTTATGTATTGTGAAGTTTTTTGGGATTCAAAAGTAAAATTCGGGAACTAAAAATTTTTTGATTATACATATCTTACACAAAACTTTCCTGAAAAGTTCAAACAAAATCTTGCGGCCACGAGATAAAAGATTATACTTTCGGGATTGAAAAAAAAAATTTTATTCCGATGTTAAAAATTAGATTTTCGACATTAGAACTTAAATTTTCAAAATCTCCAAATTTATAAATTAGCTGAATTATATTTATATATTATTTAAAATTTAAATTTATTTATTGTTGAGCGCTTCTTACGCTCACTTTCTTGAGCATTTTTTAGAAAAAAATTCGGGTTCGGGACGAAAATATTCTGACTCTGAATATTATTATTATATATATTATAATATTATAAATTGGAAAATATAGCTAAGCGATTTTGGATTTTTTTCGGATAATTTTTTAAATTTTGAAGTAACACAAAAACTGTTTTAAGCTTTTCATTGATCAATGTCTAGTTTTAATCGGTGCCAAAATAGCCTTAGCCTAAGAATATCTCCTTAAATTTCGGAATATCGATTTTTTAAAAACCTAATCCCGAAACTTTGGGATACAAATTTTTATACCAAATTTTAGTTATATCTGCTAAAAGACTACCAAAACCTGATTAAGGTTTAAATTAAAGCTAGCAAAACCATCAAGTGTATTCATATTTCAGAAAAGCAGTTTCATAGAAAAGCAATCAAAAATCCTTCCATGAGAAAAATATTTCGCCATTTCAAAATCTACTACGGTTTCCTGTCATTTTGAGGCAAATTTCGGCCAATGAATTACCTCCTACCTAACTGAAAACCACGACTCATCTATACAATAGATCCGACACAATTACATACACTTATAGAAATGTGTGTGGCGAAATTTTAGGCATAACAAGGGAAATGTGAAGCAATCGTACATAATGATGTTGTTTCCCAACGCAATTGTTGTTGTTGCTGCCAGCACCAACGTTCCTGTAGTCAACAAAACATATGAAAATACCGCAAAAACAATAATAATTTCACTTGTGTGTTTTGTTTATAATTGGGAAATTTAATTATTTTCGCATCTCTCGCATGACTCAGGGTGCTCTGCGTTGGAGAGCTTGTGTATGAATATATGTATTGCGTTGATATGACAGCCAGCTCTTGCACTCCACTGCACAATGCTGACAACTGTCATTGGCTATTGCATTGTTGTTGTGGGCGTACATAGCAGATACCGGTTCAGTGGTTTTCGTTTACAATTTTCAATTTTTTTTTATTATATTGACCGAGCAGAGTTGATGTGCGTTGTAGGGCAGCAAAATAAAACAACGAGCGGTTGTAGAGAAATGTTGTGGTAAAACTAAAAATGGGTTACACGCGCGCAGAAGTAAAACAAGCGGTTGCTAGTACAGCAAATGCCTCACAAAAACTTATTTACATTGGGAGGGAATGCCTTCGAAAATTTCGGTTTTTCACCACATTATAACAGTGTTAGTTTTGACACTATGCTTATTTAAAAAGAAGCGAAAATAAATATAAATTTGTTTTTTTTACTAACTGAAAAAAAAAACCATTCTCATACTAGTTCAATTAGCAACTAGTTGATTAGTAACTTAAGCTTAATTATGTCAATCGAATAACATAAAACTAGTCTATTACTAGTTCAATTAGCAGGTATTAGATAACCAGTTTAAGAGCAGTACCAAAGCTACCAATATTTGTCGCTTAGTTTTTTTAAGCGATAAACTTTAATTAAAAGTAAAACTAGTAATACAAAAGTTCGATTAAAAACTAGTTGATTAGTAACCAGGTAACAACTAGCTCATTAGTAAGCCAGTTTAGCAGTAGTACCAAAACAACCAATATTATCGCTTAATTATGCTAAGCGAATAACTTAAAGTTAAACTTAAAACTGGTCACATACTAGGTCTATTCACAACTAGTGAATTAGTAACTAGATGGAAACTAGTAAAAAAGTGGTGAGTGTTAACCGTATGTTGCCGCTTACTAGATGGAAACTAGTAGCAATTTATTTTTCAAAAAATTTTGTTGGAAAAACGATACCTTTCTGCAATCGCTAAGCTGCAATAAATTAAATTAAAAGTAATTAAATAACGCACTTATATATTTAGACAAAAACATGGCCTGAATGCCGCCACCAACTGGTTCTGTTAAAAAATATTCCGGAAATATGTGCAATACTTGACATTTTTGAACCAAAAATCAAATTTAAGTACCAGGGCACGAGCCAAACAATGATATGGACACTCTAAATTGTCCTATATAATTGCAGATAATATGTAGTTATTTTATTTCAATATAATTATTTTACTTTTTTTACTTTCACTTCAAAGTTAATTTTTTTCTTAAAGTAATATGATTCACACCCAACAAATCTTTTTATCATACCGACTATGTATAATTCTACCATTTCCGCTTAAATAAATTTCTTATTCAAGATTCATTGCGATGGTGCCTTTTCCTATTATTTAACGCCATTTATCCAGCTGCGATAAGTATACACTCGCATAAAAGCACTGGTACCCCATGGCGTATGAGTAACCTTCGCTAGCTACCACAACACGCATTTGTCTCGCGGAATGCAGTGCTTTCAAAACTATTGTCAGCCACCGTATATATAGCTAGGTGGGGATGAATACATGTGTGCGTACTAGGGTGTGTCATTCTGAGGCAACCTTTTTTTCAACTGAAAAACAGGCAAAAAACTTTCGAAAATGCTCAAAAGATGAGCTCTTAATATTAATATTAAGACGTGCCTATTTCAAATTTTCGGTTTTCCATATAAATTACATGGAAAAATCATTTTTTTGTGGTGGTTATTTTGCGGAGGTTATTATATGTGCACGCGATGGCTGCCAGTAGGGATGGTAAACTCGATTTGGATTCTACTCGAATATCGAGAGATCTTCAGTAGTCGAAGTCGATTAAGAATCGATTCTTGACATTCGAAAAATTGCTTTATGCGAAGTTAAGAAGAGCTTTTTATGTGTTTTTAACTATAAATAACATAGAGTAGAGTTGCCGCATATTTTATAATACTTGTACAAAGCATAGAAACTTTATTTTCAAAACACAGCTAAAAATGAAGTGAAAATACTTTATTTACCGAGAAATAAATTTGTGTAAAGAAAATTACTTTTTACTTATTGAATTTGGATATTTCCTACTCAGCATGGCTGCCAGGGGCACCTATTATTTCAGAAGAAATGGCACAAACCATTCATTGGATGATTTCAATTAGGTTTTCAATTATAAATAAATTACTATAAAATAATCTAATTTTGTGTGGTTCATTGCAGGGTTGCCACTTACTTTTAATCATAAAATACGCATATGTGTTATATAATATTACAATAAAAAATAGTTTCTATTAAAATAAATATACAACAAAAATTAATTAACCGCTTTACCAGTTAAGGGTTGCAACCTAACTTTTATTTTAAAAAATAAAAATAAGCTCAGCATAAAAAACTTGTTGAAACAAAACGTTTAAAGAAATTAAGAAATTTCGCACAATTTTCTGCAGGGTCGCCATATACATATAATATATTTTTTTTTCAAAAAACCATATCGTGCGCATTCATTTAAATCTTCAACAGAGCTACAACATTTTGAATCGACATAAGCCACCAAATACTAAAAACAAAGCGTTTAAAAAAATATTGAGTATAATAACAATACTGCTTTAGGGTAGCCACAGAACAAAATAAATAACTAAAACTTGCATAAGAATTAAATATATTATGAATTGGCCTGAAAGTATCTCAAATAAAGTATAATTAAATTTAAATGAAAGGTAAATTTGTTGTAGGGGTTGCCACCTGTTGCTTCTTTAAAATTTTGTTTTCAATTTCAAACTTCAAACAATCTTAACAATATTAAAGCCAGTGAAAATCCTTAAAACTTACGTAAAATGCAATTCTACATAATCAAAGTTGCCTTAGGGTTGCCACCTATTGTGTTTTTCAAATTTGAAAACGCAAAACTAAGTCCACAATCAATAAAACCATATTTAAAAAAAAAAATTATAAAAAATTGCGGTTTTACAGATTTGAATTTCAGCTAGGATTGCCACTTTCTATGTGCCTCAAATTCTAAACTGCAAAAAATATGCGCAAAATCAACAAACCCATAATAAATTGTTATAATTTCATTGGTTTTACTAACTTTTTGAAAAATTAAACAGAACCAGTTAACAAGGTTACCATCTTACATTAATTAATCAATTTAGCATTTGATGTTGTTTGGTATTAAACTTGAAGTAAAAGCTTGCTGCAAGGTATACCTGTAAGATATATTCAGGAATAAAGTTCTTTTAACCGATGTTACCACCATTTTATAAAATTTATTAATTAAAACTCAGTGACAAACCTTTACAACTGTTTCTCTTTTCATTGTACAATATTCAAACATGAGGTCCCTCTAGGTAGAGTAGCCGCATTTATTTATTTATTAAAATGAGTTGGCAACCCTTTGGAGTTATTTATTTCATTCATTTATTTTCAGACATTCAAAAACGAGGTCCCTCTAGGTTGATTTCGTTTATTACAATGATATGGCATATTCTCTTCTTCTCTTATTTCATTAATTTATTTTAACACATTCAAAAATGTGGTCCCTCTAGGCAGAGTTGCCACATTTTTTATTCATATGAGATGGCAACCCTTTTGAGTTCTTTATTTCTCTTCTTTTAAGAACAAACACTTTCGATCTCCTGCAAACATTTAAAATACCACTTATTTCTATTAAAATTTTTTACAATCTTCCAATAATATCCCGCTATGTTTGCATCTTATTGATCTGCAGCAATAATTGGAGACGGGTAAAAGATATTACATGTCGAAGTAAACTTGCGGATAATGTAACTGTTTGGCGCTGCAAACAAAACTGACATAACATGCCCATCATGGCCTCCAGCTGTCCTCCAACGGAATCGCATGGCAACACTGAAGCCCGCTGATTACCAAACTCACTGACGAGAACAGATTAATGCTGGCATGCAGTGAACATTGCATGCTATCACAGGAAATCGTTGCGAGAATAATTTATATATATATTATGTATATGTGATACATAGACATAAACATATAATATATACACTCGAGTATGCACTATATCCTACTTATGCTAATGTAGCACATTATTTATACGTCAAACGACATGTTAGTTCTCATTCCATTTCATTTAAACGGCATACAACAAAAACATAATCACAACAGATAAACAGTAGACAGCCACACAATGTGAGTGAGTTGTGAATGGTGTTGCCAGAAGGTGTACAATAACCACACATTTCCATGCAGGGGCCATCTGCTCTTGGCTGCCTACTGTCTGCTGTTCATCATCAATGCTAATGCCGGTTGACAGTGGCACATCAACTTCGCTCAGCGGCAGACGAAGGAGCCAAGCCTTTAGCGTTTGCCTAAAGTCAGCGCACCGTTGTTACTTGTTGTACTTCTTTGTTTAGTTTATGCTGGGCTGTTTCCACCACCTCTTGCTGTCACAAAGCACGCTCGCGCATTAATTCGCCACTTTGCGCTTATTTTTGCTCGTTATTCGTTGACGGCGCCGTCACCGCTTAAGTTGGCTCCTGTCGTTGATTTGTAACCGCCTTGAGGGCAAAATCTCATGTTGGCACTGTCAGTTGCACGCTTACAAACACACATAGCACAGCACCAAGAGCAAGGCTTGCAATACTCTTCTCATATTTCCTTCGGCATTATTTCATATGCACTGTTGCGCCTGCGAGAATACACACAGTTGCTATCCTGTTCTTGTCAGCCTTTAGCAGCTGATCTTGCCAGCCTGCTGGCAATTTGAGTCTGCTGTTAGTTTTTCGCGGTAGTACTAATTTCTTAAGCTAAGCCGGACAATTATAGTTGTAGATATACTTGTATAAAATAAACTGGGTACACTATTGAATAGAGAAGTAGGAAGAGGAAGCTCATTAAGGAACACACTGAATTCATTGCGGCAATAGGGTTTGACAATGAGTTCCAATGCTTCCTAACTTAATGAGAATTATGCAATCTTTAATTTATTAACAATGAAATGATAATCACTCCCTTCAATCACTTCGGCCCTTAAACACTATAATTCCTCCAGGATTTTTTTGTATTTAATCTTATGTAGTGTTAAATGCTTTGTAATCAAGTTGCTATTCTCCTTAGCGCATAGACTATATTTACTAAGAGCGTTGTTGTTGTACGACCTCAACTGCACTCACAATATGTTAATGCATTTCTCAGTACCGTTTAATAGCAATTCTCAACACAGAATAACCCCAAAATAAATTTGTATGACCCTCTCTCGGGTCATTGTGTGTTGTAGTAATGCGCCGAAGAGCAAAATGGGAGCAACAACAAAACAGCAGGTATTACAGCAACCCAAAAATTGTTGCTGCTATTTCAACACAAACAATATTGAGATACTATCATCGGCGTAGAGAATCAGCATTTTAGATATATAAAGACAGTTTCTGATGACACCAGCATAGTCATTATGCCCTGGGGCTCATAATAATTTTAGCCGAGGAGAGTGAATAGTTACGTTGGCTTGGCCAAGTTGTGTGAGTGTTCCATTAGGTTCGGTATAATCACATAATGACAACAAAGGTAACCTTACTTTAGAGAAGCTGCTGCGTTTTCGATGGAAAACATTATGTGGGGTAAAATACAATTATGTAACTAAATTTGATTTTAGTGAAAAACCGCCGATGTAAACCATTAGACTCGGAGATTTACATTGGAATTTGACTATGATTTTGGAGACATGTATCGATTTTACTTTACTCAAATACGACAACAACAATAAATAAACCTTTTTATTTAACCAAGCCCCCTCCCTTTTTTTAACATTTATTTAAAACTTGAAAGTGATTATCCTAGGGTTGGGACTGTCAAAGACTACCCACTATAATAAAATAAGAATATTATAACAACGTAAAATACCCCTTATTGATCGACTAGGACATGGACTTTTTCAGTAACCACCATATTCGAATATCCGGTTTTTGTTACATAAGTACATTCAAGTTATCCATCGTAATGGATATGGATGGCATAAGGACCCTTTTATATGTAATTATTAATAATCAATAAGGTTAGAGAATACTCGTATTTTGATATAATTGGATGAGATGGTATGGATACACATATATCCGCGGATGGTATTCGAATAATTCAAAGTCATTACTTCTAACTGCTAATAAGCTAAGGAAGCCTCGTGCTATGTAACTGTATGTGCAATTATTTAGATGCAGATAAAGTTCGGATAGTTCGGATAACATAAAATCACTATAAATAATTACTAATAGAATTACTAGGACTAGTCTATCAGTGGTTTTGCATATCCGGTTACGCATTTTAATTCTCGGTTATTCCAAATAGCATTGTGATAAAGGAAGAATAAGGTTAATCCACATATAATTACCAATATATCTATTAGGGTTGAGAATACTCGCATACTTATTCCTATACGCGGATTTTCGTGCGCTTCGGATAGTCAGGATAATTGAAGCTCACCAATTTTTAATTTTGCACCTCTTACTACCCGCATTTACGATTATCTGGGTGCAGATCTAATGTGGATACTGCGGTATCCTAACATCTCCTCAGTTATTTATAAATTTGTAGGCAAGATCACATTACCATGTGAACAATATTTTGAAGCGGATAAAATCCGGGTAATGCGGATTGTTTAAAACATGCAGTATTTTCGATTATACAGCTGGAACTAAACGTCGGCTGGTGCGGCTAAGCCAGAATACCCACAGTTACTTATTTAAAGCAGTAATCTGCTGGCGTTTTTGAATATCTGCATATCAAGCCGAACGGATAAAATTCGGATAAAATACGGATAATGCGAATAACCTGAAAATTACGCATTATATTATTCTTACGTTTATTAGAACTGATATAACGTTAAATTTGGATTATGCTGATGATAAATATTCCTTTTCCCTGATAAAATCTCGATAATATTAGCATTTATCAAAAGAAAATTATCGCATTTTGGGCCATGGTTTAAAAAAAGGATATATAAGGAACAGAATTTTACACATTCTAATATTTTGTTTATCGTTATTGTTCTTCAGCAATGAAATAACCGTTAGCTCTTTTGTCACATAATCACTCATTCACCGAGCAATCCAGTAACATTTATCATGTCACCCATTTCTCATTCACATTTATTCATTTACTTTCTTCATACAAGTATTTGCATTTATAACATATTTGTTCCCATAAGTATTCCCACTTTTCACACTCGGTGCGCCATTTTCTTTGGTGTCACATTCGCTTTCCGCTTAACACTTTGCAATATGAAATATTATTATAAATTGCCAACACTTGACTTAACTGACTGCGAATCCAATTGCTGAGCAGCCAAGGACATGTAATGCAGTATTAAGAAAAAAAGAGAGATAAGAAAACTAAAATAAAATAAATATAAAAAAATAACAGCAACAAGGGCGTAGAGTGATACCATGCACCCATAACTACAGTTGCCGCTTGTAAGTTCAGAGAGCCCCACCCTGCTCGCGACCATCATCAACATTTTCATACCAATCAATCTGAACTCTGCTATTTACTCAATGCCATAGAAACACATTTAACTCATGTTGTTTCGTTTTCTTCTTCTTCTCCTCCTGCGGCTCATCCATTCTACTTGAATTTTCCTTCAGTTAAATTTCAGCTCTACTTTCGCTGCATTGGCAAGAGTTAATCTCTGGTTGCAGCGCTTGTAAGCTGAAGCGCAAATTCCCCGGCTCTCAATGAGACGCTTAAGTGCATTTTAATAATTTCTCAGCATTACATGCTCCTGATAGGGGGACCGAAGGTGAAGGGAAACTGTGGTTGCTGTGTGTGTGTGAGAAAGCGAAAGTGTATTGAGTGGAAGGAAGTAGGTATTTATATGGAAGTGAAAAATCATGGCTTTGGAAAAATACAGTTATTATAAGAAATATGGAAACTAGGGGCTTTCGAAAAACAACTCATCACTTAATAGTCGACTTCGATTCGCCCTCACGAGTAATAATTAACTAAAGATACCAACTTTAAACAATTTTTATTATCCGAACTTAATCCGCATCTATCTGGATTTCACCCACAATCGAATGAGTTAAAAAATGAAACAACTGTATGTACTTCCGATTATCCGAATTATCCAGATTTTACCCGCTTCAAGAAATAGTTCACATGAATATCTGAATAAGCGAAATTACCGGTAAACTAGCTCAAGTTGACGTATTAATAAGTAAGTGCTTAGATTTTATCTTATCCGTTCTATCCGGAACCCATACGCATACGGATAAATATTCACAACCAAATTTACAGCCTGGATAACAACCGGTAGAGCTAACCACAACCAAATTTACAGCGTATAGTTCCAGTTTCAACTCGATTTTAATTCGATTAAGAATTAATGCAGTGAAATATAAATTTTATATTGTATTGGAAATCGATCTAACTATTTAATCGAGACAACTTTTGGTTAATTGATCAATTAACTCCTGGGCGAAAAGGCAATTCAAATTGCAAACCTCGAGTAGTTTATCGCTGTGTTATACAGATTTCTTTGTACTAACGATTGTATACGCGATTTTGAGACTACAAAGAGACTCTCATATTATACCCTTAACAAAGTATAATAAGCTTGTCTCTCAATTTTACAGAGATCGATTTGAAATTATGCCCCGTCCTACATGCTGAAGCTGCTTGTTTCTCGGAACCGGCGATATCGGTCTACCCGTGTTAAAGCATGGGATGCCATGCAGACTGAACGATCGAAATTCCGTCCTTGTATGGAAACATTTTTATTTGATAACGTATGTATATTCACGAAGTTTGGCATGAAGTATTGTCCAACCCAGCGATATAATCGCCGAAGAAGTTACTCAGGTCGGACTGCCATAGCATACATATAGTTGCCCTACTGACTGATCAAACTCAAGTTACATTAAATATTACAGCTTCAGTGTAAGCGAAGTTGACGTTTTTTTATGCTTATGTTTTAAACGACATACGAATAAACTAAAGCAGATCAATATAATGATTAACACATACATAGATTCACAGAGGTACCTTACTATTTTCGCTCCATCAATAAGTAAACAGTCAATTAGTGACACAGAAACTTAGGTGGGTTGTAGAAATTACCCAAAATTGGTTCACACCATATAAGTTCTTATGTACGAGCCCACGCATGTACATATAGCTCAATTATATGTAATATATTCGTAGGAGTATCTCCACTGCAAAAAATTGGCACACGAGATGATTAAATTAATTAACACGCCATTTTCTCTTTCAAGTGTAACAAAATCCGCTTTTATGGCGATTTCAATTAATTGTAAACTAATTCTTAATAGAGTTGTTAGTGTGTTAATGTATTTAGCAACAATAACACATCTACAAATAGTAGTTAGCTATACTTATGGTATTTGAATAGTATCAATCATAGGCAGCAATTAGAGTGCGAATTATTAATTTAGCATTCCCGTTTCATTCATTTTAAATTAAATATTGGAATACTAAAATTTCGAATATGCAAATAAGTTAAATAGGTTTGATCAAAAATAAATCAATTGTGAAAAATGCGTCAACATTTACAAATATATGTAGGTTGATGGTGTGTTCATGTGCTTAAACAGCGCAGCTACTTTAAAGGAGGAGAGAGAAAATGGACATTGATAAAAGAATATTTCATTGCTTTGCAAACGGTCGAGTGAAAGAGATAGGACAAAGACAAAAATTATGGAACGTTCAAACGCGAGAGCTGTTGAGAACGCAAACATATTCGAATTTTCCAACAGAGAAAATGATGGCCTTGCACTCCCGGCTCACAAAATTTAAAACGAGCTGCAATCGAAACGCTATTTTCAGAGTTGGTGAGCAAAAAGGCTGAACCGATCGATTTGAAATTTTCACACGATTTCTTAGAAATATGTGTCAGAAATGATCGAAGAAATAAGATTTTTTACTCTCGTTTTATAGCAAGTTGAGAACGAAACCAAAATACTGACAAACGTTTCAATTGTCTGCACCGAATCAGCGTGCTATCATGATAAATATCCACAAATAGTTGTAAGTTAGCGTAGGCGATGTTTCCTTTGTATAAGAAATTTCTCTGTTAAGCCTCCGAATTTATAGTTAAATTAAGGCAAACTTGAAATCAAAATTTTTTTGTTTAACCGTGGTCGCCCTGCGACATTTAACGAGAAACATCTTACTTTTAAGTGGCAGCTTGTCATGAAATGTCTATCAGCTATAGTAGATATTTTTAATTTTCTATAAGAAGAACAAGCTGCGCCAAACAATTATGCTGACATTTCCTGTATTATATTTCACTCTAACGATTTCAAAAGTTTAAACGAGTTTTAAAGCATTTTTAATTGCTGTGTCATCAGCAGACCTATTAACTCAAAAACGTTAATTATGTTGAACATTAATAACATTGTCTACATATGTATATTTAAATCAGCTATATGTCGATCAGCTGATCAACAGCTTGGCAGACAAACAGGAAACAAGCGAGTGTAAACAAAAAAAACTTGTTCAGCAAATTATCAATCATTAAACGAACATTAGTAGATAGATATTTATGTATACTATGTGTATGTGCATATATTTCTGGTTAAATGATGAGTGTTTAAGACCACACATACAGTGCTGTGCAAAACAAAAGCAACAAAACGGCTATAAGGTTTCCATTGACATTTTCAACAAAAGAAACAGAGCTAAAAAAAAAATTTCACTCAAGTGTATGTTTACTTATGGGTAAGAAGCAATTTAAGCACCGGTACACTTCATCAAGCGGTATTAAATAAATGCAAAAATAACAAAAAATAATCATATTTGAATTCGAGTTGTGCAAAACAAAAGCAACAATTTACTTTAAGGTAGTAGGCGACGAAGTTTTTGGAAAATAACGGATTTACAGTTATGCAGGTGTTGTTTTACTAATGCATATAACTATTTAGAGCAAAATAAAAATTAGTTCGTTTTATATATTGGGAGCAAACAGACGTTTGAAATGGCGCGAGAAAAGTATTGCGATAGTTTGAAAATGAGCATTATAACTGATTATCGTAACGGAGACTCTCAAAGTAAAATAGCTAAAAAATATAATATCAATAGATCTATCATTTGTAGACTAATTAAAAAGTATTATTTGACCAAAAGTGTTACGACAGTGCATTTAGGCGGACGACCGCGTAAAACTGACCCTCGAACTGATATGCAAATGTGTAGAGTTTTCAAGAAAATCCATTTGCCACTTCAAATGAAGTTGTAAGAACTCTTAATTTAAATATTCATGCAAGTACAGTTCGTAGACGAGCAATCGAAAACAACTTGCGAAGTTACAGACCAGCGAAGAAACCAATGCTTACAAAAAAACACTTGCAAAAAAGGTATATTGACACCTAACATCATAGGCTTCTATATATTGATCACTATTCAACCAAATTTTTTTTCTAGATTGAATTTCGCCAATGCACATTGTAATTGGTCCGTTGCTAAATGGAAAACCGTTTTATTTAGCGACGAATCAAAGTTTAATATGATTAATTCGGATGGAATGAGTACAGTCCGCCGGCATAAAGGTAAACGCCATAGTGCAAGGAACTGTAGGATGAGTTTCAAGCATGGTGGCGGTAGCATTATGGTGTGGACGTGTTTTTCCGGCAGCGGGGTTGGTCCTTTTAAAAAAATAGATGGAATAATGGACAGGTTTTTGTACAAAAGTATTTTGGAAACAAATATGCTACCATATGCTGAGTGGAATATGCCACTTTCTTGGGTCTTTCAACACGACAACGACCCGAAACACACATCTAAGCTGGTAAAAGACTATCTTAGGGTCAGTGGTGTTCAGGTTCTTGATTGGCCTGCTCAATCCCCGGACTTGAATCCAATCGAGAACCTGTTTGGCATTTTAAAGCGAGCAGTTTCTGGTCGGCGTTTTGGCAACCGAGAAGAACTCTTTGACACGTTAAAAATGGAGTGGATAAACATCCCACAAACCACAATTGATAATTTGATAGCATCAATGCCCCGAAGATGTGCTGAGGTTATAAAAGCTAAGGGTTCTTATACAAAATATTAATGTGTTGCTTTAGTTTTGCACACTTACTAATTGACTGTGAAGTATATTTTGTTATTTTTCTCAGCAATATTTACTAAGAGCAATTAATTGGAAAATGTTTTAGTTACACTTTTTACAAGTATTTTATTTTCTGTTATAAAATTTTTGTTAAAATATATTTTGGAAAAAGTATAACAAAAATTATTATTGAACTAAAATTGTTGCTTTTGTTTTGCACAACACTGTACATGTTTATAAAGTGCTTTATAATTCAATAATGAATGGCCACAAGCAGAAACTGATTTGTTTTTAATCTCTACTGAAGTACTTTTTGTATATGTATTTCACTGGGGTGTATGTGTGTATGCACTATGGTATATATATAAATTTATGTATGTACATATACATATGTATAAAAATGTTTTTAAATTGAAATCAAATACCAGTGTTTGTGCTGTAAACTCATTTACAAAATAAGTTTATTAATAGATGTTTAATGATAGTACAAACTGATTAAAATGCTTGTCCATTGCTACATTAAACAAGTATTTATGTAAACAGTTGTGCGTTGCATTTGATATAAATACTTAGTGGGCTAAAGAGTGGTTGGCGTTCGAACTGAAAACTCGCACCTAATTCGATGCGAAAGCCATGTAAAAGCAAAAACGATAAACATGCTGTAATGAATTGAAATGAGCCGCCGTTGAGTAGCAAGCCAACTACATATATGCAGGTAAATATAAATAGTCGTATAAACAAACACACATACATACATTTAAATATATAATGCATATTTATATACAAATCAATGTAAATACCTGTATGAATGTGCGTGCCTAAATGCGTGCAAATATACCGCTTTTGTGAACCAACGGCCGCGTCAACTGTGTGACCATAAATGCTAACACCAAGAACGTTTTACTAACCAAAAATGCATGTAACACAGTAAACGAGCTTAAAATATGCAATATATTTCAACGGCAAGTACATATCAACAGTTTATGCAGATACCTTAAAGCAAATTTAGATATCTTTATGAAGAATATGGACTGAGAGTATTAAGTAGAATTGAAATATAAAAATTTTAAACTGAAATAAAAAATGCAACAAAAAATCCAAAAAATCATAAAAAAAATTAACTATAACAAAAATTGTAAAAAAAGCAATAAAAATAAAAAAATAAAAAAAAAAACAATCCCGAAAAATTCAAACACAATTGTTAAGAAAAAATTAATAATTAAAAACAATATAATGCAATAATAAATACCAAAAACAACCATGCCACAAAATTCAAGCAAAAAAATTCTTAACAAAAAACTACAAAAAAATATTACAAAACCAATTAAAAGAAAAGTAATAATAACACTTCATTATTAAAATGTTAAAGTGAAGAAAAAATTGGAAGGATGGAGTCATGTGTAGAAGTTCACGCAAGTGAGGAAAATTCTCTGATCGCCATTCACTTTGGAGTGGCCAGAAACGATTCTTTTACACATGGCTCAAGCAGCTCACTACTTCCGGTCTTTGACCAAGTATCCTCTAGGTAGCCTAAGAACATCCGTTTGAAGGCGAGCTAAAGTGGGAAGGCGAAACATCCCTTGCATAGGGTTGTGCGCTGGGTTTGGGACCCGCCACGTAAAAAAACACCCCCAGTGAATAGCTATAACCAGCCTCGGATGAGAGACCCCTCTTTTGATGACGACCACGGCAAACGAAATAAGGACTACGATATAAGGGCATGCACCTGGAATGTCCGGACCCTTAATTGGGAAGGTGCCGCTGCTCAGCTGGTTGATGTCCTCGCAAAAATAAAGGCTAACATCACCGCCGTCCAAGAAATGCGATGGACGGGACAAGGACAGAGACGAGTAGGTCCTTTTGGCATTTACTACAGTGGCCATATAAAGGAGCGCAAGTTTGGTGTTGGATTCGTGGTGGGAGAGAGACTCAGTCGCCGAGTACTATCACTCACTCCGGTGAATGAACGTCTAAAAACAAGCAAAAAGATTTAAAATAATAAAAAGTTAATAGATGGCAACCCTTATCGAAAGATATTCAAAAAAAGGCTTTCATTAAACCTTCTCATTTTGATATCCATGATATACTACCTATAGTGTCCATGATATCATACTCATCATCTTATAATTTTGTTTACTTAAAAATTTTGAATACCACCTTTGTCAATAATATCTAAAAAAAACTCAAAAATAGAAAATTTTAACTTTCTTACAAGAACAGTTTGCTTTTTGAATAAATTTTATTGAATTAAAAGTTTTCAATAGGTGGCAATACTAATAAAAAAAATAATTTCAACCATAAACTTTGTAAGGCCTTCACACTTTGTTATATTGCTGTGTTTCTTCATCTTGTGAACTATTTTGAATAAAAATTTTAAAATACTTTACTTTAAATATCGCCTTTTCTTCTCCAGCCAATATAATACTATTAAACTCGTTTTTTTACAATCTGGCAATGCTTTTTTAATATTTAATTTCTGTCAACCCAAGTAAAACTAGATATATCCATATCTTTCACGAATATTTTATCTTTTAAGTGCATAATGCAATATTTCAATATGTGTAATGTTATATTAATAAAAAAATATATAAAATTTATGTGGCAAGCCTTTTCAAAAATAATTTTAGTTGTAAGCCTTTTTAGATATTATTAGTTTAATATTTTTCAGTAATAATGTATTTATCAAATAAATTTAATAGAGTTAAAAATTATAAAAAGGTGGCTACTGGTGGTGGTGGAATGGTTGAGTATTAAACCAGCTTTTGCTAAACAAAATATGTTCACTTAAAGCTATGTATATATTGAATATAATGCTCGCATCGGCTGAAGTATGAGGTATATGCCTTTATAGTGATTATATCAATAGGATATCGATATACATAAATACATATATGTACATACATATAGAGGTCCAGAGCAAATTACGAAACGACTATTTCAATATTCACTAATTAGAACAATTGAAAGCGTTACATGTTTAACACTTTGTAAAAATAAAACCAAAAATTATTAAAGTTTTTTCATTACGCATGTATCAATAGTAAATTTTTGCTCATGTTTGGGAACAAAGTTGCCACCTATCGAAAAAAAGTAATAAGCTGAGATTCAAAATTGTGTTGAGCAATCTCTTAAAGGCTTTTTGAAGCAAGAATTTCAAAAACATATAATAACAAGTCCGTTCTTTTCGAATGTAACTTTATTAATTAATTACAATTTCCAATCCTTACAGCTAGGAAGTTAACATAATGTATGTGAGCTTAAAACTAATGAGTGCAAATGTTTATTGTTGTTGTTATTATTTAAGAGAAAGAGAGAATTTAGTTTAAGGAAAGATCAATTAGCAAGTATGGAAATTATGAAATGAGAAAAAGAGATATGAGAGGATAAGTAAGACAGGTAAAGAAAGAATGAAGAAGGAAGTGTATGTTGTTGGTAGTGGGAGTATTGGTATATGACTATATAATAATATTCTAAGAATTATACAATATTAAAGAATATTACCAACTTTTTAATATTGCTTACATACTTTTTTTCTTAAAGAGTTTTATATTATAAATGTGTAGTTTCTGCTTAAAATTGATGTTAAATTTTCCATGTCACTGCCACGCACGTCGCTAATGGTCGGTTAAATTGTGGTTATCATTTGATTGTTTTTGAAAGTGACTGTGCATATGTGTATACATATACTCGCCTATTTTTGCAAGACAGCTCTTCGCATTTATTACTTTGCCTTTGCATGGCCGTTGTTATTGTTGATTTAAGCGCTTTTTGTTAGTCACTTTTGCGTGCGCGTCAGAAAGTGTGGTAATTGCAGTGTTTACTATTTTAATTTTTGCACTCAGCAATTTGCACAAATTAAAGTTTTTTGCAAAAATTGATTTTTTTTTTCAAACTATGATTTTCAATTTTTGCTTTTGTTAATGTTTTTTCGTTTGCTCGAATTTTTTTCTTTACCAGTTTTAGTACATACATATTAAAAACAATTACGATTTTAATATATATTTTTGAATTTTTTTCGAATAAATGCCTCGCACTATTTGCTTTAATTTGACAGCAGCCACCTGAATGTAAGTTAATTGCTATTTTCTATGGTTTAACTGTCAACAGGCATAGTTGAAACAAAAAAAAAACAATACCGAACATCAAACAAACAGCCGGTAATATTTGTGGGTTTAAATTGCACACCAAGCAAAAAAAGAAGACATTTAAAATAATTTAAAAATTTTAACAATAAGCATTAATGACGCATGAATGAAGTGTGTGCAAAAACTGCATGCGAGACAGAGATTTCAATTCACTTAATTAGCAATGGCAAGCAGTAAATTTTTAAACATGCTTTGCACTTTTTCATAAATTTTTAATATTTGGACGAAGTGGATTCTTTGACAAAATAAATATTGAGATAAAGCCGACATTTATTGGTAAACGAAATTGAAGCAAATGATCATGATATGGAATAAATTAGCTTACTGCGCTTGGAAAAATTATGCCTTAAGTTATGTAATTAGAAACTTTTAGTTTTTGTTTAATGAAATTTTTAGAATTGCAATTGAAAGCATTAAAATCATAAATATTATAAAAAATAATTATATATAACTATATAGCATTACCGTTAGGCGTTAAAAAGCATTTGAGCTGAACTGTAATTTTTCGAATTATTTTAAAACTCATAGTTATGAACAGATAGCAACTTCATAACAAATTATAAAGGCATTTTATAAAGGTGAGGCGTAATATTAATAATCCAGCCATTTTTTGTTTTGCCAGAAAACTAACGAAAATTTTGAACTTTCACTTATTTTAAATAATTATTACACATAATTATATGGTAACACTGTTAACTAACAATCTCAAAGCTTAATTAAATACCTTCAGTGGATTTTAGGCATGACGAATGGCAACTCAAGGTTTTTGGCAATTTTTTTAATATTTTTCGTCTAAATATAGCGGTTTGAATGTAAAGTTAAATAAAATTCTAGATATACGATTTATAAAATTTATTTTTTTAAACACTATATGACTAACAAAAATGTGTGGCAAGAGCAAAAATTGATTGTCCGTTTTGCAGTTTATCCAGCTTAAAGCCTTTATCTTTTTAAGACATTATTTGTTTAGAACTCAAAGTAGTGCTGAGGAACTGCTGAATATACATATATACCAAATTTCTGGTTAAATTAAAATATTACAAAAATATGGCAACCTTGTACAAAGAGAATTTCTAACTAAACACAATTATTCAAAAATTTCTTTCATGTTAGTTTTTTATTTCTCTCTGTGTTTTTATAATATAATATTTCATTTTCCATTAGGTAATTTAAATACGTGACAGCACTATTTTGCATTAATTTCTCTTATTTCAATCCTATTATAAACTAAACATTCTAGAGACAACTGATGATATCAAAATTTAGAAATATCCAAACATTTTGTTGCCGATTTTTATCTTAAAGATATCTATCACATATGAACTGTCAAATCTCATCTGCCATCTTTTACAATATTGTTTACTTAATGCAAGAAATAAATATCAATGCCTAGTTTATGGACGGATATTTAAGTTTAATTTGATTTAGTTTTTTTTTTTATTTTTTTAATTTTTGTATCTTCTCACTTCTATATAACATCAATTTAGTTTTTAGAAGTAAATTTTCATCAACACGATTATGTGAATTTTTGCACTTTTACCCTTTAATTAAGCTTAGTGAAGCGAGGCAAATATTTATGCACACACATGTAATTCGCTAACAAAACATGCTGACGAAAGCACGTCGCACCAGTAATTAATATCACAATGTCATACACATATGTATATAGATATTCGTTACTGTTTTCATTACTGCTATGCAAGTTCAACATCAGAAATATATTTTTTTCCTCTTCCATTTAATCTCTGTTTTTTCTTCTAATGAAGTCTACACACAAGCACTAATGTCTGTCTTTCTGTAGATGTAAATATATACAATTATACAAGTAAATATTTTTTCATGTAGTTTTTTTTTTAATATAATCGTGATAATTACTTCTGCTGTGCGACGAGTGCGCTGAGGTTGTGATTTTGATTATAATCATTGAATTCCCCATGACCAAGCAGAAGGGATTACATTTAGTATAAATAAATTCATTTGTACAGTCATTAGGTGGAAAATATTTGCGGTAGATATCATCTTTCTTTATGACGGTAATTTAGTTGATATATCAACAGAGTGAGAGAAGCATATTATAGGCATTGTTTGATTTAGTTATTCGTCATTATACCCCTTATATATGTATACTTACAAGTTTGAAAACCACTCATTTTTGATATTTCTTTTAAGGCGTTTTATTTAATAATTAAAGAAAAATTAGGTGCAGTTATTGAGTTTAATGTACTTTAATAATTGTTGATTTATTTTGAATTTCTTTGGTTCACCTTGTTTCTACAGCCGATCTTCAGAAAGACCTCACAAAATAGTTAATAATTTCAAATCCAAAATCTAAAAAATTTCAACCCGATCGACTCGGCCGTTTCGGAGATGTTTTTCTTACCGACGCTGAACACTACAATTAGTTAAGTTAGAATTACCTTACAAACAAGCTCATATCTCCGAAAATATTTACCGAAAAACTTTAAATTTCCTGACAATATTTTCTCATATTTGCGAAAACAAGAAAACGATTTTTTTTATTTCTCGCGTGGACCCATAACGACAGTTCTTGTGCCAGAGGCTACTTTGTTGGAAAACAAGGTCACAATTGAGAGTTACAAGAGAAATTTGTATGCATATACTGGAATTTTTCTTTATATATTTTTTTGAGTATCACTTTTTCTTCGATTAAATTATTTTTTCTTAATTATAATAAGTCTTTTAATTCATCATTGTTTTGAGGTAAGAAGTAATTTTTGTAAAACAAATTATACATTTTTCCGATACTGAAAACATCAATTTTCGCATGTTTTATAAAACTTACCTTTCGTACAGTTTTGTGTGAGATCTGTAAAGAAAAATAAATTAATATTTAATTCAATGTAAATTTTTTTGGAAAGATATTCAATAATTTAATTTTTTTTTAATTTTATTAAAAATACTCATAACTTCGTAAATCTACGCTATACATACAATATCAGTGCATATCATGGACGACTAAGTATATTTATAGCATATGAAGGCTTAAAACTGAAATATGTTTAAGTCGTTTTTAATAAGTTCTAAATTAGATATTGCAATATATATATTCTTTTATGTGGAAAATAAATTTTTTGGCACCTAACTAGATACTCAAGTTATCAGTGCTAAAGTATATCCGCTTAAAAAATCTCTTATGTAATGACCGTAAAAAGTAAAAAAAAAGATACAGCATTGATTTAACTGAAGTTAAACTCTTTTCATTTCAAATAACTTTTTTCATGCTTGGGAGATAAAATAAATTTAAACTTTTCAAATTTATTTCAGTTTTTTGTAACACTATAAATGCTGCATCAGTTATGAGAAAACATGAAAAATCATATTCAAATCAAGCACAAAAAGACCAAAGATAAATGTGGCAAGCAAGCAGCGCCAACCGGAACGCAAAAAAGTTGTATAAACAAACTTCAAATGCTAAATTCGACAACTGACCCCAGGGACAACGCGTTTCCATAACACAAAGCAAGCGTGATGAAAAAATAAAGAAAAGAAAAACCATAAGCAGGAAAGTTGGGTAGTGAAAGAGAAATACAGAAGTGAAAAAGGAAAAATAGGAAAGTAAAATACAGAAAATGTCAAACAAAAAATTTATGGAATATGTTTAAAGGAAAATGTATAAAGAATAACGACGATAAAAGTTTAAAGACTCTCAGGGGGTAGTAAGGTTAATTCGAGCGTAAAAAAGCATATTTTCAATAAGTTTTTTTAAAGATACAATCAATATTTATTTTTTTGTATAACTATAGCATAACTTTATGATATTTAAAGAATATTCTGTGAAAGTTTCATAGAAAAATTAAAAAAAATGAGTCGGTGACAGAGAAACTTCGCCGAACCGCATAACTCATGACTGAATCATTTGAAATTAAAAAACCAAGTTGTTTTGATTAGTTGATAAGTTTCCTCAGGTAACGCTGTCGAGTTCTTTTTTATGACTTTTCAATTTTTTACAACGCTTGGAACTCAAAATACTGAATTTTCACCAAAAAAATCAGAAATTTTGTTGTTTAAAAATAAGTTAAAATAAAAAAAAACAACTCGACAACGTTACTTCAC
Source organism: Bactrocera tryoni (assembly GCF_016617805.1). Taxonomy (NCBI): domain Eukaryota; kingdom Metazoa; phylum Arthropoda; class Insecta; order Diptera; family Tephritidae; genus Bactrocera; species Bactrocera tryoni. The sequence continues at coordinate 29,822 of NW_024393844.1, forward strand.
AACTTATGTAAAGAAAGACTGTGCAAAATTTCAAAAGGATCGGTTCAGTAGATTTTGACTACAGAGTTCACTGGCTTTGAAAAAGTGAAGAGTGAGAAAAACTCATTTAAAATTTTGCAGCCGCTCACAATCAAATCGGAGGGCGGAGACTTAAGGGTGTATAACTCCTTCCAATTTTGATTTAATTGCTCTCAAATTTTCACAGAATAATCTTAAGATATTGTACATTACATACATTAACATAAAAAAAAAAACTAAAAATACAAAAAAAAATACCTTACTACCCCCTTAAGGCAAATTGGCATTTTTCTCAATGTAAAGGAGCACGGACAGTTGAAGCATTTAACACTTAGTCCCTCAAGCCGATGTTCTTAATAATTATATTCTAAAATTTTATTTAAAAATGCATTTAAATTTTTATTATTTTCAAACTCTCTTAGTGAGTTCTTTATATACTTTATACAGGAAAAACAGGCATTCACAAAGAAACCAAACAATAACAGTTGGGGACTATAGAAATAAAAGCCCAATAAACCACAAATGAAGAATAATATAAAATGTTTCTATACAACGATGTAGCGAAAGCGCGCAGCAAACCAGCAGTAAATAGCCAATGGTTCTTGCTGACCTTCCCGTACAACTCCTCGCCACATTTTCCACCTTTCCCTGTTTCTCTTTTTCTTGATCTCTCACTCTAGCCATGATTCTCTTATCTCTTTCTTTGTCGCGTTCACCTGTTTCAGCCGCTCTCGCCACTCAGCTGTTTTTTGTTTACCTTTTGGCTGTAAAAGCTGCACAAAGACTCGCCAAATCGGCAGCTGGCTGTCTTGTTGGCCGATTGACCGATTTTTCGGATTTGATTGCAAGCGCCACTTTGACTGTCGTTTTGTTTTGTTTTTCGTTTCTGTTATTGCTATGGCTTTTCGGCGCTTCTCCATATCTACTGGTGGCTCTTTTAGCATTTTTTGTTTTTATTCTCGTTATTGTAATTGTACGCGTCTTTTATTGCCAACGATTTCTATTTAGTATTCCGTACCATTCAAACGGTACATTAAAGCGCGCGTGCCCACACATAAGTTCTGTGGTTGGGTCTTATTTTATTTTTTTAAAGCATTCAGTGTTGTTGTTGTTAGCTGAATTCAATTGGTTTCTGCGGTTGAGTTTGCAGAGATTTTCTATTGACTCAGCTGGTTCGCAGCGTTACGCTTCGTGACTTTCCAATTCTGGCGTCGAACGTTGATTGCTTTTGCTGTTGTATTGTGCATTTTACTGTTCCAAAAGTTTTCATTTGGAAAACTGAAAAAGCTTGTTATGCTTATAATTTGAATCGAAGGAAAGATCTTCTGAGAGTTCCGCAAATTATGGGTGAGAAGTGCTCTTTATCAGTGCGCCAAATGAGAATAAATGATCCAAATGAACAAAACCTTGCGCAAGGTGCTAAAACACGAGGGCGCGAATTTGCATAGCTCTAGAGTCAATTCACAGAGTTTAGACTATTTCCTATCGGTCAAATTAAGCATTTTCCGTTACTTTTGCCTTTCCTCTTTTTTATTATCTATGAGTTATTTTCCCATCCCCCACTAAAAATGGAATGGTATAAAAAATATATAAATATATTTATAAAACTCTAAGGTCTAATCTTTCCAATCATCTGACGAAATTTTTAATATTTTAGACTTCGAAAGGCATAGTTCTGGATCATTTATCCAAGGTCTCCCATAAATCGATAGAATGGGCATTTCATCTTTATTATTGATTACATTGGTGAGAAATTTCTTTATTTCAATGGCGTGACAACTAAAGTGTGAACTTAAGATCTTCTCTTAAGAATTTGTGTATATTTTTAGGCTTTTACAATGAAAGCTTTCGTATGTATTTTCAATAATAATGATTAACTCGTTTCTGTTCCAATATTGATTGGGGAAACTGCCTTCGTCAGCATTATAACCCAACCAAATTCTTTCAACAGAAGAGCTGAAAAAGCTCACTGCCACTACTGCTTACGCTGTCGAAAGTTCAAGAGATCTAGTGAACTCTTTCATCTTTCTTTCCTTGTAAATTCTAGCTGATCATCGTTCTATTTTTTATCATTATTTTAGTCACAAAATTCGATAGGATGAAAGACAAAATTTATATAAGCAAGCACTTATCCGGTCTTCAAATATTACATATTTTAACTCAACTCCATTTAGATAATATTTATTCCTAGTTTATAGTTTCTGTTAGTAATTATTCATAAAATTTGTTTTATTTAACCCACAAATCGCTTAGATCATTTCTATGCAATCCGCAGCGTCTGTCATACAGCTGTTAGGCTAGCAGTGAAACGTGATTTAAACCAGTTTGACACAGATAGATATATAAGCTTGCAAAGTCACCTGATCGAATGTCACGATAAGTGAGTATGTAAATAAGCAACAACAGAAACCTACTTTTTTATAAAAAAATTTAAACTATTTATATTATTATTTCATAAGTATAATGACGGATATTCTACTTGAGTAAGCTGAAAGGTATACAAATCAGTCGAGAATAATTTTCAAAAAGATTGTGAAGATCAGATAATTATTTCGAGCTAGATTTTTTATTATATATAGAGTATAAGTTTCATACGGCGGTATTTAATTATCAGCAGAAAAACGCAAATTGATATATACCGGCATAAGGAAAACTTCTCTAAAAGTGTCATTCATTTCGTGACCAATTTTTTTTTTATTATAGAGAATGATCATAATTATCATTCAAACTCAAAATATTCCTCTGCACTTATAAATATTTTTATCAACTTTGCGAATATACTAGGGATACCTTTTTATAAATAAATTAATATGCTTTTGATTTATACATATGGCAACCGTGTCTGCAAGTGTATATTTATTCTAAACAACTTATCAATATTTTTCTACTCCAATACGAAGCTTCAATCCTGCTCGGAATGTCATATTATGATCCCATTACCCAAAGTGGTCGACACTTAAAAAATCTCGAATTTTCACAGACCTTGGGTAGCCTCGGGTTAGCTTGCAGGGTTGCTCCTCGTGCCAAAAGTGGATTGCAAATGTGAATGTTGGTATTTTGTAAAATCCAAACTCTACTAAAAAATGATCACCAGATTGTCCTAAATCGACGAAGTTTACGTGGACAGCGACCACATCACCTCCAGCGAGCCCAGAAAATTCCTGGAATTGTTCAGAGTTTTAATTTTATTGATGTTTTTAGTGTTAACTTTTAGGAGCATGAATTTATTTATATTTTATTTATTTTTGAAAGAAGATTAATTCCTACTTTATTTTTAATTTTGGGTTGAGGGTATCAACCGGAACGTCTTCAGGCGGGGGTTTATTTATTATTTCATACGTTGTTAGTTTCTTTACCTATACTGGTAGGAGTTTTTTATTTGAACAATAATTTAAAAACACTAAATTTTTATTAATTAAGACAGCGACCACATCACTTCCACCGAGCCCAGAAAATTCCTGGAATTGTTCAGAGTGCTGGCCCTTTGTGACCATCACATATGGTATAGGATAGGGTACAATAGACCATAGGTCGCAGTGCAAAATCTCAATTACTTTCTATGCAGCGATGAGGAGATTTTTACTGCTAAACTCATAGAGCACTAGCTGGCACATATACAATATAGTATATACAATATTGTGTACCATATGTGATCTATCTACACCAGTATCTCAAAATATCAATGCCTTTACAAAGAGTAATCACTATTCGGCAGTAAGACATATTTTAGCTTCTATCATACAATTAGTAAAAGATATAATACTCATTCGTATAAGTAAACACCATTGGCATAATGACTTAAAAGCTTTTTAGTATGCAGCTAATGATCTCTAAAGTTTCGAGATTAATAGCCTAACTTCTGAGTTTATTACTCGCGTTCACTATGGCAATTGTTAATTACTCGTTACATCGTTACTTCAATCACAAATGCATAAACTTCTCCACAAAAAGCTTTCAAGCTGCTCGTATCTCTACTTCGTCTCACTGATTTTCATAGTCCACAAATGGATGACTGCCGCTAATATCTCTTCATTACAAAGTTGGCGCATCATACAAGGCGACTTTGTAAGTAAGCTTAGTCATGCTAACGCAAAAAGATACACCAAAATTGTAGGCTGACAAAAGCAGCAACAACAGTTTGCGAAAAGTTAAAAAAACCAAAGAATTTCGTGGAAAACATCATTAGTAAAAGTTTGACCGTCAACGGAGTTTATCGGCAGAAATTGAGCGGTGGATGTTGAAGCGAAAAGAAAGCAAAACCGAAAAATAGTAATGATAACTAGCAAGCAAAAACAACACCAAGCTAAATTGTAGCAAATTTAATGTAGCTAATGTAGCTAATGTAGCTGTCAATGACAATGAGCCGTACAACAAACTAACAAGCACGAGAACGCTACGCCATTAGACTCGCTATGCGCTTGAGAGAGGAGAGATGGCGAGTTAAGAGGGCTTAGCGGAAAAAGTTAAGCCGTTCGTGCCAAATGCGCGCAACGCTACAAGGAATGACACGCGAACTAACCGCCTCCTAACAAAAATATGCCAAAAGGGCAGCAGCCACAACATCAGAGAGTACAACAACAGCAGTGGCGTAGCTACAACTTCGGGCCAAGGACGTTCTACCGCCCCGTTTATCTACCTACCTACAAGTTTCATGAGGTGGTTCGAACAAAAGTGAATTTTTACAAAATATCTTCGATAATAAGTATAAAAAATTTAGGAACTAGAAGTCAAAGCCAAAAATTAGTACGAACAGTGGGGTGCTACTATTATCAAGAGAATTCGGAAGAAGCGAAATATGTCTGGGGAAATATCTGAAGATGCTGTATGATCGAAATTCTGGATAAGCTATCAATGGAAATAACCACCCATTTCACAAATTTGGAAAAGCTTAATGACCGTTTTGGTTTTCTTTGTGATTTTGAACAAATTATAGAACTAACCAGAGACTCATACAATGACAAACTCGTCGAAATTAAAGAAAAATGCCAGCAGCTTGCCGATTCCAATCCAGATGACTTGGATAACGAAGATTTATACAGTGACATCCAAGACGTCCTACTTTTATTAAAGAGAGCAAAGAAAAACGAAGAACAAATTGGATTTTCGCCAGAAAAAGTTTCATTATACATTTCTTCAATGGGATTGGAAGCCTACAAGACGTTAGCGACAGCTTTAAGAATACTACTCACTATACCTGTATCAGTTGCATCTTGTGAAAGATCTTTTAGCAAACTTAAATTGATCAAATCTTACTTGAGATCGACCATGAGTCAGAGTAGACTGTCCAATCTTGCGATTCTCTCAATAGAATGTGAAACTGCTTCAACTTTAAATTACAATGATATGATATGTGATTTTGCAGCGATCAAAGCTAGAAAAGTGCATCTTTAAGTTCTATCACTATTTTTAAGAAAGATATAAGCCAAAAGATATAAGACAAATTCAAAGACTGAAGAGTATTCGAGTAAAAATTAATATTTTTCATTGTTATTCAGATTATTACATTGTGAGTGTACAACTCTTTATCTTTTATAATAAATTTTGTAAAAAAATTTGTTGAAGTATTTTTCTGAATATTAACAGCGAAGTCGTTTTGCCGCCCCCAAGACGTTGCGCCCGGGGCGACGGCCCCCTTCGCCCTCCTTAGCTACGCCACTCAACAACAGTTACGAAAAAGCAACCAACAAAACTGTAATCAACTCTGAAAGCATTAGATATACAACTACGAGATATTGAAATCCATGTTTATGACATAGTGTTGAATTGTAGTGGCGTTGCAACGAGAGTATGAGAGAGCGAAGGTTCAGTATTCACGGCAGTCGCAAAAAGTTTCCGCACCATTAGCAGTAAATATTGAAAATTTATATGTTTGCCGTTTAAGAGGACGATTTGACGCAAGCGAAAATGGTTAAATCGAAATTGAGACATGGAAAACTTTTGCGTAAGAAGACCCGTTAAGCCCAACGGAGACAGTTTGACGGGGAAGCTTAGTACATGAGCCTAACTAATGACTGGAATGAACGGTTATGACTTTATTTAAAAGCGAGGGTATTCAGTTATAGTAGGAAGCTTTTGGGTCGACGAAGCTTTGCTAAAGCTGAACGTTATTACTAAATGAAAAAGTCAAGATTGCGGTTGTGGTTGATCTTTAAGAAAATCGAATATTTAATTGAGAATTTGGACTAAGGAAGCTAACAAGATGAAATTGAAAAACATCTGTATCTGCCTTGGGATAAAAATTTATTCTAACCGTCTCGGTTTTCGTTCATATGCTGTCTACCCCGCATGTAAATCAATTCATTGGCAGCTACACTCAAGTTTTAAACCTTCAAACGTTTGAATGAATCTTCGAAAAGCTTTGTCATATTATTCATATATCTTGACCGATATCGAGGCTCTTGTGTATACCTTAGACCAATGGTTGTAGGGTTGTTTTTAGATATGCGATCATAATTACCGACTACTTTTCGAATACCCCTTCAAACTACAGGCTTAGAGAGTTGTGAACCTTGATCTATCTGACCAGAGGAGGAAAATATTATATATAGACTGAAACCGAACTCTGAACGTCTGATTTAAATTACTAACCGTTTTTTATTGTAAGTAGAGAACGAGACTTATCATTTCTGACACTTTGACACCATAATATTGTACGCACCTAAGTTCCGAGAACCTATAATCGGGACTACACAGATCAAAACAGTTTTATGAGAGCAAAGTAGAAAATCCATTCCAAAACCCAAAAGTACAGTTTAGTTTACCTGTAGGCGACCCAAAAACTTGCCGAACCGCAAAATATCGGGTGCAACAAAAGTTTTACACAGCCAAGGTCGCTTAAAGCTTCAATATCTCCTTTCAAACTTCTATAGCACTCAACCAATTTGGCATTGGAGGCATTCAGAATCGGCGCACCACTTTAATGTGTAAGTGTAAATAGGAGGACGGCTCCAGAGGCTCAAAGTTGGATAATTTGTAAACTACTCACACCACTGCGGTCGCAACCAACACATTACCGACATAAGTTGACAGTTAAAGAATAGAAAATTGCGTTTACATTTCCTTAACGGCGCGATACGACGCGACACGACGCCGACATTGAGTGCATTTAAGTGCACTGCAGGGTAGGTGGAAGGGCGTAGAAAGCGTAGGCGACTGATGGTGAAAACAAAAATTGCGAATTTATTATTATTAAAAGGGATATGAAGCGTGGCAGGAATAAAGCCATAACCAGCTCAGATCATACCACACGCGCAGAAATCTAAAAGCCCTTAAATGGCGCTGCTACTTGTGGGTACTTAACTTTGGCCCAATCGAAGAAATGTATGTGTATAATCAAGGAAAACATAATTATATTGGAAACCCATTAGAGACTTGTCGTCATCATTATCATCGCCGTCATCGCTGTCTAGACTGGCTGCAACGGATGGTAGCACACTGAGTACTGTTTTGTGTGTAGCCGTGATAAAACTTGTTGACTTTTTATTAGTGCTAGTGTGTTAGGGTGTTTTTCCTTGCTAGCTCATCAGCTTTGCAAGTTCCAGTGATTCCACTATGGCCTGACACCCGTACCAGTATTATCACAAAGACGCTTGGTGCTATTGATAGCGAGGTTAGACACTCCTTGATCAATCCCTGACGCAGTACACCCATTTTCTCTAAATTGCAACGTTTACGCAAAGCCTATCACTTAGTAGGTAACTGTTTCATAACACATGTTTCCTCTTTTAGTTTGTTCAAATACAGTGAAGTTGTTTCCGCCTATGATCCTATCAGAATTCCTATGCATCCATTGCATTCATAGCTTCTCTTGACTATTCAGAAACTCCTCACCATTACGGCATCGTGCGCTCAAAAATGTTTATCGCTTAATATGCTGTTGAACTATAAAAACGCTTATTGCAATTTGTAACTTTTTGCACACAATAGCAACAGTAATGTTAACAATAACAACAACAATTATCGACTACAGCTTTACCAACAATAATTCCATTGGAACTTTGGCATTACTCCGAACACACGCAATTCCACTCAGCTACTACTCCAGCAGCTGAGAGAAGCTCAGCGCCACCCTACTTAGCTTCATTTAATTCGTGACTCTTCGCCATGGTACACGCTTAATCCGATTTACTACTGTTACTGGCAAAATCTTACGTTCGGTTCGAAAACGCAAAATACAACAACAACAGTAAGCAATAGTTGCCATTATATGCACTGTAATGTAAACAACAATGCGTAACGGTTTACCAAGGAGCCGCAAGCAATCCGTAATACCCCCTCTCAATCATGATTTCCGCGCTAGCTTAGTTTCTAAGTTCCTTAGAATGCATTACTTGGATTTCAGTTTGACGTGCACTTCCATTGCTAGGCTTTCATTCGCAGATGTTCGTAATACTCAAGTAAATACTCGTAAAGACGAGTCGCGACATGCTACATATTTCAACATGCTAGTACTCAAGCCGCACGTCCGTCGCGTTTCTGCTTTGCGGCGCCACGGCCTTGGCGTTGAGATGTTTCATGGTATTCGAAGTATGAGCCTAAGACGCGGAAACTCTTAAGTCGCGACTTATTTTCTTAGTTAGCAGCTTAGCTGCACTTGTTACTTGCGGTTGTGACTGAATATTGTGGGCTTAAGATTTGTTGAGAATGTGGCCTTACAATCGATCTACGCTGCGGTATTTAGAGGAATGAAAAAAAAAAAGTTGTGGAACAGTAAATACAGCTTCATAGGGGGTCGAGTGATGTGTAAGCAAAAAGAACATTGTACCGGAATATAGTTTGGAGAGTTACATGAGTAGAACAGAACAAATAGAGCCAAATCGACTTTTCGGCTTGGAATAACCAAACAACAAGAGAGACTTCGTCTACCATTTATAATACTTGTTGACTGCGAAGTCATTGCACATCGGTAGTGAAATCTTTACAGAACGAATATAATGTGGTTATAGCGTACCCTAAGAGATCAAGTTAAAAGTATTATTGTTCCGAAGATCTCTTACAATCAATTTCGGAGACTAAAATAGAATGATTATAGTAAGTCTACATCGAGATAGGGATCAAAATTGATATAACTTTGGTATGTAGTATAAGCTAAATTTCACTATATTTGATCCAACCGATCCCAAAGTACACCAGTTAGATATATGCGTACCTGCAGAGAAACAAGATTACTCCAGCTTATAATTGAGACCGTTTTAACTAACCTAACCGACGGACAGGCTCTTCCTAAATCAATCGGACTCCTCAGATGCTACAATTGTGGGCGATTAGACAAAGGTTGATCCATAATATTTACACTCTCAACTGTGCTGACCCAAAAGGAAGTTAACGTAAATACGAATATTGTAGTGGTAATAAAAAAATAAAAATGTCAGACCACCCGTGCAGTAGCGTAGTTCTCAGCCCATTTGGCAATTGATAGTCGACACTGGCATAATGTTGCATTGCAATGTTTTTCGAAATATTCTCTTTTGCACTTTTTCTTCGTTGAAAAGGGAAACAACAAGTGCAGACAGTTGCAAAATGAACAGAGAACGCGAAAATCCACATAAATACAACATTGTGAGTTACAATACAAATGAAAGTGGGGTAAAGTGTTCGAAAATATTTTTTGGTACGTGTGGACCATAGCATATGCTGAAACATAAATATATTCGAATACGGAATCGTAACTTTGTTCACATTGTATAAACTAACACGCACGAAAGGCACAATACCAGCTCGAATTTTTGCCAAAAAAATACAGAAGGTAGCCTTATTTACACTGTGAGAAAAAATATGTGCATTATGAACTGCAAAATGCTGTGAAGAATTTCGAATATTAGGAAAAGATATGCATATATAGTTGGAAATCGGATGCGATTTTGCACCACCTTTTGTGATATTTTCACGAGATCAGCAGACTAAACCAATTTTGAGAAAGAGCTGAATTTTCCTTTAAAATACACAGAGTGAAATTTATAGAGTGCGTTCTTCTCTTATCCGCAGTATAAGGTGAGTAACGATTTTGGAAGATGTTAACGATTTTCTTCAAAACAATGACCAAACTAGCGAGAGGGATGTCTATAGAATACAATTAACTGAAAAACCCATCGTAAAAGTTGAAAAAAACCTCCATACCTAAATTATGGAAAGAGCACTTATGTGGTCAATTGAATGAAAAGATCGTGGATATGCTCAAAAAAGCCGATAAACATTTCTTTTCCAGCGAACGAAGAGAGTAAAATTAATCCAGTTATGGGATAATATACATAAACCTATTATAATGGTTAAATTTAAATCTCACTACCATAATGGAAAGCGGTGTCTACGCCTATAAAGAGAAGAATGGTCCAGCAAGAAACCACTACAATTGCGGCAACATAAACTGTGATTAACGCAATTAGTTCAGTCTTGCCCTTGTAGATGCCAATAAAGATCTAACTCGTTTTTGCGGTACATCGGAGATGCCGATGAGAGCCGCTCTATTGACACGCTTCAGCTGCTTAACTATTGTATGTTTTGCGAATGCCCTCCACCAGACTAAGACCATCTTTGGTGCGAGTTCCCACCTTTTCCCTTCCCCAGCCAATGCTGACATTATTCTCATGTCTCCATGAAAGCTTTGTATCAAAGATAAGTTCAAGGTATTTCACCTTCGTAACAGGTTGCTCCTAATAAAGCAAATCTGGGATCTTTCACTTCACGGAAAATAAAACCATTTCAATGTTAGTGGGCCGCTTCAGTTGGGTGAGTTGGTCTGAAATTCAGTACACGTATTTTCTTTCCCAAAAAGGTTCTCGTTTGCCGGAACCGCCGAACCACTATAGCATATCTCTGACATACAAATGTCTAATCCAAATAAAAAAAGCGCTGATTTTCTTACTTTTTTAAGTCAAAGAAATAGGCGGTTGAAGCACATTGGGAGCTCCAAAGTTTTACGGAGGGGCTGTCCTAAGTGACACAACTTGTCGTGTTTGGTTTCGTCGCTTCAAACACGGCGATTTCCATATTAAAGATCGCGTGAAGGAAGACCAAAAGCCAACGAAGACTGTAAATTGGATAAGATACTAATGAGGATCCCTGTCAAAGGCAAGAATAGTTTGCTTTAGCACTGGTAGTTACCCGCCAAGCCATGCGCTGGAATTGATTTAGAAAAAAGACATTTGTGTTCCTTATGAACTCAATGCCAGGAGGGATATGAAAAAGAGATTCTGCAGCATGACAACGTCCGACCTCATACTGCCAAACGCATTAAAACCTACCGAAAAACACTTAAATGGGAAGTCCAACCCATGAATAGTAACGGGCAATGCTTCGAATAATTCCTTCATTACAATAAAATTCCCTTTTCATTCAAATAAAAACCGTGAGACCTTAGTTGCGCACTGAATAGTCAGCTCCCCTTCAGTTAAAAAATTCTTTAAATTTAGATAATTATCATTAAGACCTTTTACTGAACCGATACTTTGAATTTATTTATATGAATTTATTTAAATTACGATAAATGCACTGTTATTCACTCAAATAATTTCAAAACTCGATTGCAAGATGAGCACTCCAGCGATTGCAAACGTGTTAAATATTTACACGACTCCTCTATGAGAAACGGTATATTATTTATATTGCAAAAACAGAAACTGTATGAAGCATACGAATGACCTGCTATATTTGTGCATTTATACACGAGCATTCAGCTCATTGCGCAGCATGCAAAAAGGACACGTTGAAACGTCATGAGTGTGATATAAATGCAAGCAAATGTTTCAGGATGTGTGTGTGTGAATAGATTAGTGCATGGGTATATGTTTACATATTATATATGTACATTGAAATTCATTGCATGCAGCAGCGGATTTATTTGACCAGCTGCTGACCAGTGCAGCTGCAGACGCTTTGGCCACACGTAGGTGAGAGTACTGAGCAGTCAGTGGTCAGCTGGCAGCCCTCATGCGTCATTAGTCACAGGCTTAGCTGGTGGTAACAAGAATCACTTTGCTGATTGTAAGCAAGTTCTGCCACCGCAGCTATTGCATATTTTATAAATGCACCTGTGACTTACTACTTTCTGTGTCTTTCTCTGTTTACCCCTTCTTTTCATCCTCTTTTACTCTCGCGTTACACGCTGCTGTTTATCAGTCGTTTGCTGCCGTGCATTTTTTAGATTTATTTGCGTGCAACCGTTTCCACATGACTTGAGCTGCCGCTCCCCAAGCCGCGGAAGGTAAAAAGTCAGCAAATACTAAGAAGAAGCGAAGAGGCATGCCACAACAAGCAGGACTTAACTTTTATTTGCCCCAAAACACACACAAATATGGTTTTTACGTGTATGTGTGTACGTAAAAATTTATAATGAGTACATATGTTGCACTCTCAGTATATTTGTTGCAATTGTTGATGTTCTTGTCGCTGCTGCTTTGGCTATGCAAGCTCAGTTGATCTGGGTAGCCCCCAAAGCGCTGCGCAGCGGCTTACCGGCACTCCGTTAGCAATGACTGCACTTATAGTCATGCAAGTTGTTCTTATTATTCTTGTTGTTGTTCATATCGCATTTTGTTGTGTGTTTTGCAAATTGTGCAGGTGCAAATGCATTCGCCCGTGTGCTCATTTATTAGAAAATTTACTTCATGCCGTTTGCTTAGCTGGAACATTTCTTCACATGTTTGTTGTTACTGTTGTTGTTATTCTTTATTTTTCAATACATTTTCAAACAGTCTGTGAAATGTGTGAAATAGCTTGGTGCATTTGCGTTAGTGCAATGTTGTCACATAATTTGATATTAATGTATATGGGAAAGAAAGTTTAAGAGCTCAGCTAAATATTAGTTTTGTAGATCCTTGGAATGCAAGAAATTTAATCGTTTATGCATATTTGCTAAATAGAATGGGAGGTAGATGAAATATTGTGCTTTGCACCGCAATATGTGGTTTTGTGGATCGTACCTCGTCGCAGTATCTCATCCAGCCCCAAAACTCTACTAAGCTATAGAAGTATTATGGAGGCCAGCAAGATCATGTATTATTTTTGCCTAGAAGGGTTAGAATAATTTTATTAAATTTTTCAGCTAACCATCAGCATTACTACGTGCTTTCTTCTTTGCAAAAATCCACCTGTATCATACGTGGACTGCTCCGCTGCTTATAGGCTCGTAAACTAAGTGAGGTGGATAAATCTCGGCACATCGGAGATCGGATTCTTGTACTTAGTCTAAATGCAAACTACTAAACTTGAGGCTATTTACCATATGATATGATCCAACCTTTCAGTCAACACGTTCGAAAAGGATATCTAAATTACTAACTTTATATACTGAAATCAAAAATAACTGACTTCATTTAAAATATATATATTATATAGAATGTTAACAAAGATATAGTCCGATTTTGAGCATCTTCAAACTGTGATATAAACAAGTAGGGAGATCCCTATATATGAAATTTAGTTTAAATTTGTCGAGTAGTTGCTAAGTTAGCACAGGTGTGGATTGTGGTTATTATCCATTTTCCCCATTTTTACACTGTTCCCAAGAAGAATAAGTGGTATCTACGTCAGTAAAGAAGAAGAAGAAATAACACATACATATTTTTAAGTAAATTTAGTTCAGTAGGGTTACGTCTGCTTTTCAAATTTTTTAGCTACAGACGCCTCTCTAATCTGGTCCTTTGTAACAAAATAAAGTTGAATTAAATTGTTCGATTTCACCCATTCGAGATACCATCTTCATTCCATTTTTTATTTGTCCCTAAAGCGGTCATCGTCTTACGTCTAATAGCACATCCCACATACTGGATAAAAAGCTTTTTGGTATACCAATTTCTGCGCAAATTTTATTTTGTAAAAGGACTTTCGGAATCATATGTTCGAAAAGCATATTCATACAGGAAAACAATCTACACTTTTATCATTAATTTAATAATATAAGAGAATCCACCACATAATTAAATGCTCATCGGGCACTTCAGGGTACATGCGAACTAAATCGTGAAATAAATGAAAAATTCTCAAAGTTCTCTTAACGAAAGCAATTAAAATAAATCTACCAACACTAACAGAGACAAAGGAATTCCTCGAGTTAGCAGAAAAAAAGAAATTTCTGCAAAGCAATTTATTTAGTTCTCGTGCTTTCAGACAAAAGTGAGGTATGTTTGCTAATATTTCTTACAGCAACAAAACTAAAGAAATAATTAACTTGGAAAAATGCAAATTGTTTCAATTGTACTGTATATTTTTTTAAGAAAAACAGAAGTTAAAGACTGCAGAAACTGCACAATTGAAGTAACTGGAACGAAGCGCAGAGAGCGAAAGGAGAGAAAAACGGCAAAAAGAATAAATTTTTAAAGCGCTTTTCAACGCTAAGAATTTATATGTAGTACACAAATCCAATTGTAATGGTTTTCACTCGTTGTGCTGAGATTTAAGAAGCGAAAGTGCCAAGAAAGTATATAAAATTTAAATATAGAAGTCTTAATATCTAAAAACCACAAAAAAATGGCGAAGAGCATACTAGGTTACTAGGTCATATGATAACATAACCTACATACATTTGTGCATTTAAGATGGAAGAAAAGAAAAATGTGAAGTAAGCTAACAGCAAAAATTATAAGCAAATAAGTAAAGTAAAGTGCAAATAAAAATAAATCTACAAAACAAACAATGATAAAACAAACGAGCTCAATGCGCAGACAGTACCAAGCAACGAAAAACAATACAAATCCGGCAACATGGAAACAAAATTGTGGACAAAAGGCATTAACTTTGAGCTGAAGAGCACGAAACTAAGCAAAAGAAAATAGGGATATAAAACCAGACGATGGCTTATAGAGTTATACTCTGTGAAAGCGGTTTGAGGAAATAATTTGCGAAAAAGGATTAAATTGAAATACTTATATCAAAGATGGGAGCGTAAGAAATATTCAAGCATTTTTTAATATTCTTTTTGACGCTAAGCCATAGTATGACCAAGAAAATATGTTTTCTGCAATTCACTAAAATATCTAACAAATTGTCCGATAAACCAGTATACCATAACAAGTTCATTAAAATAACGAAAATTAATGCATAAGTACCAGGGTAATTCCTGATCTTATATGGGGAAGTGGGCGTGGTTGTTGTCCGATTTCACTCGTCTTCAAACGGCTACATAAAAAAGTCAAGAGCCTTCTATTTCAGAAATTTTGTTAAAATTTGTGGAGTGGTTGCTGAGTTAGTACAGGCATTAGACGTGTTTATAACCCCATATATACTTACATATCTACTCAAGTAGTTATCGAGTACGAAATTCAACTGTTATACTCATTCTAGTCACCTTGATATACAGAACAACTAATCTATATCTAACTTTATTAGTTTGAGGGGTTGCAAACGACATGTTGCAAGAATGTGACAATGTTCTTCATGCAAGTGTTCCTGAACCACGCCTCAAATTATGTAATAAAATATACTTGTATTTATATTTTCTTCGATATCCATACAATGCACCAGCAAAGTATAAAATGCATTCGATAAAAAAATCAACATATTCAGACTAAACTTGTCACTTCCGATAACAAAAAACCGCAACAACAACGTCGTAAATAAATACTAAAAGGTAGTCTCTCCTTTCTTGTGCATTATTTCCTTACACATTCTCACACCCAAATATACATATTTTTTCATAAACACTCCCACTAACACATTAACACATCCGTCGCCTCACTTCAATGCTGCTTTAAGCTTTCAATTTACTCTTATCAACTTTACTTATAGCTCTAAGTTTACTAGAAGCCGTCAGCTGAGCTACTTATCCTTTACAAGTTTCTACATGACTTTCTGCACACACAAACACACGTATGTATGAAACGCTCACAGACATCAACAACAATGTCGTCGCCTGTTGTTATGCTTCATTCTTGTGCTTTGCCAAGCAAAATCATTGACTCTTATTTGCTGTTGGTGTTGTAGCGTTGCACGCATTGTAGTTGTGCTGTACGTGCAATACAAGAGCAACAAGTAAAAATAAGCTTATATGCTTCGTGTTTACAGCATCTGCAGCTTGTATGTGGCATGGCTTTTGTTGCAGACACAAGGAGTCATGGGTGGACAGTTTAGGTGGAGCGAAGGAAAAGTATGAAATAAATGCGAGTATTTCGTGTTAATTGGAGAACATTAATTATAATGTGTACCGAGAGGCTAAAGCCATTCATTTACAAGTATGTACCATATAAATGTGTTTGCTTTCTGCACGCAAGTGCTGCCATATTGCTATTATAAATTATATAAAAATGGTTGCACAACTTGCTTGGCACAGTGTGAGAAATTATATTTGAAAGTTATGTAATAAAAGCTTAAAGCAAACACAAAATATTTTTTGTTAAGGTTGCCACACATCTTTTTAAAAAATTTATTGAATAAATGTTTAATAATTTTTTTAGTTAAGTTAACTATTACAATAAGGGTGTCAAACAAAATTAAATTAGGAAAAGCGGTAATTGAAAAAATCTTTAGCAGGGTTGCCAACTGTTTACAAGTTTTACTTGCAAAACAAATAAAATATTTCAATAAGGATGTCAAACAAAGGAATTTAAGAAAGCTAAAAATAAAAAAAAAAGTTCAAGGGTTGCCACCTATCAACATTATACCTAAATTAAATATTATTTCTCCCAGTGCACACAATTTCACACAGCATTTATCTTCATCTTTGCAGTCATTCAGTGCAGTCGTAATTTTTATTTTATTCTATTCTGTTTTCCTTTTGAACACCTCTAACCCAGCCCGGTAGAGCTAGAAAGCATCAGTAGAGGCAATCGTGCATGCGTGAATGCCTGAATGGCTTTGCCAACATTTGTGTGAGTGGCTTTGTGTCAGTATGTGTGACTATGCGAAGGCATGGTTATTTTTATGGAAGTACTGTGCCGAAGATCAAAGAAAAGAAAACAGTCGGCTTTAGCAGATAATTGCGGAAAGACTTGCATCTACACACATACAGAGACGCACATGTGTTAGTGTGTACAAGTAAACATGCTTAATTACTGATGGAGTCGATGTTAATCTTTGAGCATAAAAGTCAACAAATAAATATATATAAAAGCGAAGGCAGGCACATACATTCAAACGCAACTATATATGTTTCAATGAATAACGTAAAAAGGGATGACAGTAGCAAATAAATTAATGCCGCCTCTGGGAGTTTAAAAGAGTGTGTGCAGTAAAAGGCGGAGTAAGAAAAAAGTGTAAGGTATCTTTAAGCTGAAAAGCTTTAGTAGCCCAAGAAATTTATAGAGCGATAAATTATAACTTCAGAAAAAATGAGTAAAAAAACCCAAAAAAACCTTGCATGCCACTTCTTAGTGATTTTTGTTTTTCAATTTAAGATATGTACATACTATATGCCCAAGTTATATTCTGAGATATACATTGATTGCTTAAATATTGGAAAGTAAAAATATTAAAAAAAAAACTAAGAAAGTTTAATATGGAGAAGTGGGCATGATTGTAGTTCGATTTCACTAATCTTCAAACTGCTACATAAACAAGTCAGGAAACTCCTATATCCGGAATTTGGTTTAAATTTGTGGAGTGCTTACTGAGTTAGTATAGGCATTAGCCGTGTTTATAACCCCATTTCATCCATTATAGTACACTGCATCAAACAATAGAAGACAAATATATTTTCTATAAATTTGGTTGGTAAAGCTTTGATAGTTTGTAAGTTATGTGCATTAAACTTATTAAGGGGCGTGGTTACGTCCACCTTTTCTACTTTTCAAAAATATTACTGCCTCTACTGGGGGTATGTAAATTGTGCGATTTCCCCATTTGCAATTACAACTTCCTCAGAATGTCGAGGAATACATATACCAAGTTTAATCAAGATATTTGCATGTTTACTGAAATAATTTATTCGAACAATTGTGTATGTGGGAGCTTTGAGGTATATACAACCGATCGCAATAATTTTTACTGTGCGATTTCTATTTAAAACATGTAAAATGGATATTACTGAACAATCGGCCTTATTTTATAGTCAACCGAACTTAGTGATTTTTCGTATTTACTCACTCAAAGAGACAGGGAGTTAGAAAATCGAGCTATATTTATATCGACTTAGCTCAGCTTAGCCATTAAGTCTTACATTTTCATTATAGTTTATCTCTTACTTCCAGCACTTACAGACAACAAAGTTATTTTAACGCTGTATACAATATTCTCATTCTTGAAAGGTATGCTTAAATATCTAAAAATTGCCTTAATAGTACAGAAATGTCAAATAATGAGCACAACGGGTAAAAAACAAGCACAAGAAGAGCAGGCGAGTGCTAACGATTTGTTTCCAATTTTTTTTCTAAAAATTCACATTAACGTAGATACAAGTATATAAACATTTAGTTCCTAATGTGTGGCAGCAATGTAATGGTAGCATGAATTCATTTCTTTAGGTATTTTTCATCTATTTTTTCTTATCCACCTTCTTTTACACAACATTCACACACTTGTCTTTACTGCATACAGTTGCCAGATTCAATTTTGTTATCAACGCCAATGCCATCAGCAAACCATTACTGGCTGTTAGCAAAAAGCGCCACAGCGCGCGGAAGAATGCACGAATAAAGGAGCATATAAGAGTAAATATGTGTATGTGTATGTATGAGAGAATGGGGGGAATGTTTATAAAATAGCTGATTATGTGCTTAAATGAAAGAAGCAAGCAAGAGATTTGGAAGATAATAATCTAATAAATTATATCTAAAATTATAAAATTAATAAATTATATACAAAATTAAAGTGGAAAATTTCTAACAAAAATTAAAAAAGTATATAAAAAGAGAAAAAAAAAAAATAAATATATAATTTAAGCATATAAAAAAACATATATATAATAAATTGCATGAAATTTTAACATTTTTGATAATTTTTTTCTTTTAAACCTCAAGCCAGCCTTTATTTCGTCGACCAACCACAAATGCAAACAAGTACGTGCGTGTGTATGCCTTTCATTCACTCAAGCACTATCAGATTTTCCCTAATTGAATTCGCATCTAATGAGCAAAGACCGAAAATAAGCTGTGCAGAGTTGGTCAAGTCGCTAGAGGCCTGTATGTGTAATGGAGCACTCATACGCCGTGGCAGGCAATGTGTGCACTCATATGAGAGTATATCAACAACATCAGCGTATTCTTCGTATGAATAAATAAGGCTGGCTGTATACACAGTGTTAATTTTGCTAATTTACGGAGTGTGTATTAATGTCAGAGCAGTTGGTTAATAGGCAAGTGAGTGTGTGTTTTATGATAATGTTTTTTTTTTGTTTTGTTGTGAATTACATAAATGTTTTGGTGCCAGCAGGACACACATAAAAAGAATACACTAAATATTGCCTTGTTTCATTAGATTTGCAGATACACTCGACCATTTGATGGCCGTAAGAGCCGCAGGCTAGGCATAACGTTGATTTTAAGAGGATTATGCATGTGTTCGAGTGTGTCCAAAAAATACAAAAATGTGTCTGAAAGCATGTTGTAAGTAATATGCA
>NW_024393845.1:0-4660 GCF_016617805.1 Bactrocera tryoni
TCGACTCCTAAATGTGTATATACAAGAAAATCGACTTTATACCTGAATATAAAATTGTCGAATTCTTGCCTTATGTTAACTTCAGTAAAATGAAGAAGGTTAATTAACTTAAATATGTTGAATTAATGGTTTAAGGCAATTCAATATCGACTGCTAAATGTGTATATACAAGAAAATCGACTTTATACCTGAATATAAAATTGTCGAGCTCTTTCAAATGCGCCACCGTTATGGCTTTATGTCAACTTTAGTAAGATGAAGGAAGTTAATTAACTTAAATATGTTAAATTAATGATTTAAGGCAATTCAATATCGACTGCTAAACGTGTATATACAAGAAAATCGACTTTATACTTGAATATAAGGATGTCGAATTCTTCCAAATGCGCTGCCGGTATGGCTTTATGTCAACTTCAGTAAAATGAAGAAAGCTAATAAACTTAAATATGTTAAATTAATGGTTTAAGGCAATTCAATATCGACTGCTAAATGTGTATATACAAGAAAATCGACTTTATACCTGAATATAAGAATGTCGAATTCTTCCAAATGCACTGCCGTTATGGCTTTATGTCAACTTCAGTAAGATTAAGAAGGTTAATTAACTTAAATATGTTAAATTAATGATTTAAAGCAACTCAATATCGACTACTAAATGTGTATATACAAGAAAGTCGACTTTATACCTGAATATAAGGATGTCGAATTCTTCCAAATGCGCTGCCGGTATGGCTTTATGTCAACTTCAATAAAATGAAGAAAGTTAGTTTACTTAAATATGTTAAATTAATGGCTTAAGGCAATTCAATGTCGACTGCTAAACGTGTATATACAAGAAAATCGACTTTATACCTGAATATAAGAATGTCGGATTTTTCCAAATGCGCTGCCGGTATGGCTTTATGTCAACTTCAGTAAAATGAAGAAAGCTTATCAACTTAAATATGTTAAAGTAATGATTTAAGGCAATTCAATATCGACTTTATACCTGAATATAAGATTGTCAACGTCAGTAAAATGATGAAAGTTAAGTAAATAAAATATGTAAAATTAATGATTTAAGGCAATTCAATATCGACTCTTAAATGTGTATATACAAGAAAATCGACTTTATACCTGAATATAAGAATGTCGAATTCTTCCAAATGCACTACCGGTATGGCTTCATGTAAACTTCAGTAAGATGAAGAAGCATAATTAACTTAAATATGATAATTTAATGTTTTA
Source organism: Bactrocera tryoni (assembly GCF_016617805.1). NCBI lineage: Eukaryota > Metazoa > Arthropoda > Insecta > Diptera > Tephritidae > Bactrocera > Bactrocera tryoni. Next base: position 1,228 of record NW_024393845.1, read on the forward strand.
AGGCAATTCAGTATCGACTGAATATAAAATTGTCGAATTCTTCCAAATGCGCTGCCGGTATGGCTTTATGTCAACTTCAGTAAAATGAAGAAAGTTAATAAACTTAAATATGTTAAATTAATGGATTAAGGCAATTCAATATCGACTGCCAAATGTGTATATACAAGAAAATCGACTTTATACCTGAATATAATATTGTTGAATTCTACCAAATGCGCTGCCGGTATGGCTTTATGTCAACTTCAGGAAAATGAAGAAAGTTAGTTTACTTAAATATGTTAAATTAATAGTTTAAGGCAATTCAATATCGACTGCTATATGTGTATATACAAGAAAATCGACTTTATACCTGAATATAAAATTGTCGAGCTTTTCCAAATGCGCCGCCGTTATGGCTTTATGTCAACTTTAGTAAGATGAAGGAAGTTAATTAACTTAAATATGTTAAATTAATGATTTAAGGCAATTCAATATCGACTACTAAATGTGTATATACAAGAAAATCGACTTTATACCTGAATATAAGAATGTTTAATTCTTCCAAATGCACTACCGGCATGGCTTTATGTCAACTAAAGTAAGACGAGGAAGCATAATTAACTTAAATATGATAAATTAATGATTTAAAGTAATTCAGTGTCGACTGCTAAATGTATATATACAAGAAAAACGACTTTATACCTGAATATAAAATTGTCGAATTCTTCCAAATGCGCTGCCGTTATTGCCTTATGTCAACTTCAGTAAAATGAAGAATGTTAATTAACTTAAATATGTTGAATTAATGGTTTAAGGCAATTCAATATCGACTGCTAAATGTGTATATACAAGAAAATCGACTTTATACCTGAATATAAGATTGTCGAATTCTTCCATATGCACTGCCGCTATGGCTTTATGTCAACTTCAGTAAGATGAAGAAGGTTAATTAACTTAAATTTGTTAAATTAATGGTTTCAGGCATTTCAGTATCGACAGCTAAATGTGTAGAAACAAGAAAATCGACTTTATACCTGAACATAAGATTGTCGATTTCTTCCAACTGCATCGCCGTTATGGCTTTATAACCACTTCAGTAAGATGAAGAAGCATAAATAACTTAAATATGTTTAATTAATGATTTAAGGCAATTCAATAACGACTGCTAAATGTATATATTCAAGAAAATCGACTTATACGTGAATATAAGATTGTCGAATTCTTCCAAATGCACTGCCGTTATGGCTTTATGTCAACTTCAATAAGATGAAGAAGGTTAATTAACTTAACTGTGTTAAGTTAATGGTTTAAAGCAATTCAATATCGACTGCTGAATATGTATATACAAGAAAATCGACTTTATACCTGAATAAAAATGTCGAATTCTTCAAAATGCACTGCCGTTATCGCTTTATGTCAACTTCAGTAAGATGAAGAAGGTTAATTTACTTAAATATGTTAAATTAATGAATTAAAGCAACTCAATATCGACTGCTAAATGTGTATATACTATAAAAGAAAATCGAATTTATACCCGTATATAAGAGTGTCGAATTCTTCCAAATGCGCTGCCGTTATGGCTTTATGTCAACTTCAGTATGATGAAGAAAGTAAACCATCTTAGTTATGTTAAATTAATGATTTAAGGCAATGCAATATCGACTGCTAAATGTATATACACAAGAAAATCAACTTTATACCTTAATATAAGATTGTCGAATTCTTCCAAATGCACTGCCGTTATGGCTTTATGTCAACTTCAGTAAAATGAAGATAGTAAATTAACTTAAAGATGTTAAACTAATGGTTTAAGGCAATGCAATATCGACTGCTAAATGTGTATATACAAGAAAATCGACTTTATACCTAAATATAAGAATATCGAATTCTTCTAAACGTACTGCCGTTATGGCTTTATGTCAACTTCAGTAAAATGAAGAAGGTTAATTAACTTGAATATGATAAATTAATGGTTTAAGGCAATTCAATATCGACTGCTAAATGTGTATATACAAGAAAATCGACTTTATAGCTGAATATAAGAATGTCGAATTCTTCTTATTGCACTGCCGTTATGGCTTTATGTCAACTTCAGTAAAATGAAGAAAGCTAATTAACTTAAATATGTTAAAGTAATGATTTAGGGCAATTCAATATCGACTTTATACCTGAATATAAGATTGTCAACTTCAGTAAAATGAAGAAAATTAATTAACTAAAATATGTAAAATTAATGATTTAAGGCAATTCAATATCGACTTCTAAATGTGTATATACAAGAAAATCGACTTTATACCTGAACATAAGAATGTCGAATTTTTCTAATTGCACTGCCGTTATGGCTTTATGTCAACTTTAGTAAAATGAAGAAAGTTAATTAACTTAAATATGTAAAATTAATGATTTAAGGCATTTCAATATCGACTAATAAATGTGTTTATACAAGAAAATCGACTTTATACCTGAATATAAGAATGTCGAATTCTTCCAAATGCACTACCGGTATGGCTTCGTGTCAACTTCAGTAAGATGAAGAAGTATAATTAACTTAAATATGATAAATTAATGATTTATGGAAATTCAGTATCGACTGCTAAATGTGTATATAAAAGAATATCGACTTTATACCTGAATATAACATTGTCGAATTTTTTCAAATGCGCGGCCGTTATGGCTTTATGTCAACTAAAGTAAGATGAAGAAGTATAATTAACTTAAATATGATAAATTAATGATTTAAGGTAATTTAGTATCGACTGCTAAATGTATATATACAAGAAAATCGACTTCATACCTGAATATCAAATTGTCGAATTCTTCCAAATGCGCTGCCGGTATGGCTTTATGGCAACTTCAGTAAAATGAAGAAAGTTAATAAACTTAAATATGTTAAATTAATAGTTTAAGGCAATTCAATATCGACTGCTAAATGTGTATATACAAGAAAATCGACTTTATACCTGAATATAAAATTGTCGAATTCTTCCAAATGCGCTGCGGTTATGGCTTTATGTCAACTTCAGGAAAATGAAGAAAGATAGTTTACTTAAATGTGTTAAATTAATAGTTTAAGGCAATTCAATATCGACCGCTATATGTGTATATACAAGAAAATCGACTTCATACCTGAATATAAAATTGTCGAATTCTTTCAAATGCGCGGCCGTTATGGCTTTATGTCAACTTCAGTAAGATGAAGAAGGTTAATTTACTTAAATATGTTAAATTAATGGTTTAAGGCAATGCAATATCGACTGCTAAATGTGTATATACAAGAAAATCGACTTTATACCTGAATATAAGAATGTCGAATTCTTCAAAATGCACTGCCGTTATGGCTTTATGTCAACTTCAGTAAGATGAAGAAGCATAATTAACTTAAATATGTTAAATTAATGGTTTAAGGCAATTCAATATCGACTGCTAAATGTGTATATATACGAAAATCGACTTT
>NW_024393846.1:0-20492 GCF_016617805.1 Bactrocera tryoni
GACAAACTTATATTCAGGTATATAGTCGATTTTCTTGTATGTACACATTTATCAGTCGATATTGAGTTGCTTTAAATATTAATTTAACATATCTAAGTTAATTAACCTTCTTCATCTTACTGAAGTTGACATAAAGCCATAACGACAGCGAATTTGAAAGAATCCGACAATCTTATATTCAGGTATAAAGTCGATTTTGTTGTATATACACATTTAGCAGTCGATATTGAGTTGCTTTAAATCATTAATTTAACATTTTTAAGTTAATTTACCTTCTCCATCTTACTGAAGTTTACATACATAAAGCCATAACGGCAGTGCATTTGGAAGAATTCGACATTATATATTTATTCCTATATTTAGGTTTAAAGTCGATTTTCTTGTGTATACACATTTAGCAATCGATATTGAGTTGCTTTAAATCATTAGTTTAACACATTTAAGTTAATTAACCTTCTTTGTCTTACTGAAGTTGACATAAGGCCATAATGGCAGTGCATTTGGAAGAATTCGACAATCTTATTCATGTATAAAGTCGATGTTCTTGTATATTCACAACTAACAACGGATACTGAGTTGCTTCAAATCATTACTTTAACATATATAAGTTAACTAACCTTCTTCATCTTACTGAGGTTGACACAACGCCATAACAGCAGTGCATTTGGAAGAATTCGACATTCTTATATTCAGGTATAAAGTCAATTTTCTTGTTTATACACATTTAGCAGTCGATATTGAGTTGCTTTAAATATTAATTTAACATATCTAAGTTAACTAACCTTCTTCATCTTACTGAAGTTGACATAAAGCCATAACGACAGCGCATTTGGAAGGAATCGACAATATTCTATTCAGGTATAAAGTCTATTTTCTTGTATATACACATTTAGCAGTCGATATTGAGTTGCTTTAAATCATTAATTTAACATACCTAAGTTAATTAACCTTCTTCATCTTACTGAATTTGACATAAAGCCATAACGGCAGTGCATTTGACAGAATTCGACAACCTTATATTTAGGTATAAAGTCGATTTTCTTGTATATACACATTTAGCAATCGATATTGAGTTGCTTGAAATCATTACTTTAAAATATTTATGCTAATTAACCTTCTTCACCTTACTGAAGTTGATATAAAGCCATAACGGCAGTGCATTTGGAAGAATTCGGCATTCCTATATTTAGGTATAAAGTCGATTTTCTTGTATATACACATTAAGCAGTCGATATTGAGTTGCTTTAAATCATTACTTTAACAAAATTAAGTTAATTAACCTTCTTCATCTTACTGAGGTTGATATAAAGCCATAACGGCAATGGATTTGAAAGAATTCGACATTCTTGTATTCAGGTATAAAGTCGATTTGCTTGTATATACACATCTAGCAGTCGATATTGACTTGCTTCCATTCATTACTTTAACATATTTATGTTAATTAACCTTCTTCATCTTACTGAAGTTGAAATAAAGCCAAACTGGCAAAGCTATTGGAAGAAATCGACAATATTGTATTCAGGTATAAAGTCGATTTTTTTGTATATGCACATCTAGCAGTAGATATGGAGTTGCTTTAAATCATTACTTTAACATATTTAAGTTAATTAACCTTCTTTATCTTACTGAAGTTGACATAAAGCCAAAACGGCAGTGCATTTGGAAGAATTCGACAAACTTATATTCAGGTATATAGTCGATTTTCTTGTATGTACACATTTATCAGTCGATATTGAGTTGCTTTAAATATTAATTTAACATATCTAAGTTAATTAACCTTCTTCATCTTACTGAAGTTGACATAAAGCCATAACGACAGCGAATTTGAAAGAATCCGACAATCTTATATTCAGGTATAAAGTCGATTTTGTTGTATATACACATTTAGCAGTCGATATTGAGTTGCTTTAAATCATTAATTTAACATTTTTAAGTTAATTTACCTTCTCCATCTTACTGAAGTTTACATACATAAAGCCATAACGGCAGTGCATTTGGAAGAATTCGACATTATATATTTATTCCTATATTTAGGTTTAAAGTCGATTTTCTTGTGTATACACATTTAGCAATCGATATTGAGTTGCTTTAAATCATTAATTTAACACATTTAAGTTAATTAACCTTCTTTGTCTCACTGAAGTTTACATAAGGCCATAACGGCAGTGCATTTGGAAGAATTCGACAATCTTATTCATGTATAAAGTCGATGTTCTTGTATATTCACAACTAACAATGGATACTGAGTTGCTGCAAATCATTACTTTAACACAGTTAAATTAATGAACCCTTTTCATCTTACTGAAGTTGACATAAGGCCATAACGTCAGTGCATTTGGAAGAATTCGACAATCTAATGATCAGGTATAAAGTCGATTTTCTTGTACAAACACAGTTAGCAATCGATATTGATTTGCTTCAAATCATTACTTTAACATATATAAGTTAATTAACCTTCTTCATTTTACTGAAGTTGTCATAAGGCCATAACGACAGTGCATTTGGAAGAATTCGACAATCTTATATTCAGATATAAAGTCGATTTTCTTGCATATACACATCTAACAATCGATATTGAATTGCTACAAATTATTACTTTAACATATTTAAGTTAATTAACCCTCTTCATCTTACTGAAGTTGACATAAGGCCATAACGTCAGTGCATTTGGAAGAATTCGATAATATAATGTTCTGGTATAAATTCGATTTTCTTGTACATACACATTTAGCAATCGAAATTGAGTTGCTTCAAATCATAACTTTAACATATATAAGTTAACTAACCCTCTTCATCTTACAGAGGTTGACACAACGCTATAACAGCAGTGCATTTGGAAGAATATTCAGGTATAAGGTCTATTTTCTTGTATATACACATTTAGCAGTCGATATTGAGTTGCTTTAAATCATTAATTTAACATACCTAAGTTAATTAACCTTCTTCGTCTTACTGAATTTGACATAAAGCCATAACGGTAGTGCATTTGACAGAATTCGACAACCTTATATTCAGGTATAAAGTCGATTTTTTTGTATATACACAATTAGCAATCGATATTGATTTGCTTTAAATCATTACTTTAACATATTTATGCTAATTAACCTTCTTCACCTTACTGAAGTTGACATAAAGCCATAACGGCAGTGCATTTGGAAGAATTCGACATTCCTATATTTAGGTATAAAATCGATTTTCTTGTATATACACATTAAACAGTCGATATTGAGTTGCTTTAAATCATTACTTTAACATGTTTAAGTTAATTAACCTTCTTTATTTTACTGAAGTTGACATAAAGCCATAACGGCGGTGCATTTGGAAGAATTCGACAATCTTATATTCACGTATAAATTCTATTTTCTAGTATGTACACATTTAGCAGTCGATATTGAATTGCCTTAAATCATTAATTTAACATATTTAAGTTAATTAACCTTCTTTATCTTACTGAAGTCTACATTAAGCCATAACGGTAGTGCATTTGGAAGAAATTGAATATACTATATTCAGGTATAAATTCGATTTTCTTGTATATACACATTTAGCAGTCGATTGTGAATTGCCTTAAATCATTAATTTAACGTATTTAAGTTAATTAACCTTCTTCATCTTACTGAAGTTTACATAAAGCCATAACGGCAGTGCATTTGGAAGAATTCGACATTCTTATATTCAGTTATAAAGTCGATTTTCTTGTGTATACACATTTAGCAATCGATATTGAGTTGCTTTAAATCATTACTTTAACATATTTATGCTAATTAACCTTCTTCACTTTACTGAAGTTGACATAAAGCCATAACGGCAGTGCATTTGGAAGAATTCGACATTCCTTTATTTAGGTATAAAGTCGATTTTCTTGTATATACACATTAAGCTGTCGATATTGGGTTGCTTCAAATCATTACTTTAACATAATTAAGTTAATTAACCTTCTTCATCTTACTGAGGTTGATATAAAGCCATAACGGCAGTGGATTTGGAAGAATTCGACATTCTTGTATTCAGGTATAAAGTCGATTTGTTTGTATATACACATCTAGCAGTCGATATTGACTTGCTTCCATTCATTAGTTTAACATATTTAAGTTAATTAACCGTCTTCATCTTCCAGAAGTTGACATAAAGCCAAACCGGAAAAGCAGTTGGAAGAAATCGACAATCATATATTCAGGTATAAAATCGATTTTCTTGTATATACACATTTAGCAGTCGATATTGAGTTGCTTTAAAACATTAATTTAACATATTTAAGTTAATTTACCTTCTTCATGTTACTGAAGTTGACATAAAGCCATATCGGCAGAGCATTTGGAAGAATTCGACAATTTCATATTTAGGTAAAAAGTCGATTTTCTTGTATATACACATTTAGCAGTCGATATTGAGTTGCTTTAAATCATTAATTTACAGTCATCGACTGCCAGTCGACGCATACGGTTGTTCTCTCAGTGTTTTCGGTGTCTACTTTGTACAGCGCGCCTACGGGCTAATTCGTTTCACGTGTTTTGCAATTAACTTTTTCTTCTTTCTATAGTGATTTTTCTAACTTTTCAATACAGTCAGCTCCAAAGGTAAAATTTTTTCAAAATGTCCCCTGGTGGGACCTAACTGGGAAATAATAGGTTCGCCCTGTTAGATTCTAGTCCCGAACCGAAAAGAAAAAAAACCAAAGCGACAAAACTTGACCTCTTCCCCACTCTACCAACAAAAACAAAAGACCATCATAAATATTTGGTGGTATCTGTGATAGACACGAATAAACCTCTTAAAAAATACTCCTGTTTCGCAACCCATAAGGCTTTATTAAACATAAGCTCTGAAATAATAAAAATCAGCGAGCTACGGGACGGAAACCTACTTCTTCTTGTGAAAAACAACATTATCGCCAAAAAGTTCACGTCTACAAAACAACTATTAGGAGTTTGCAACGTCAAAATTGACTTACACAAAAATCTGAACTCTAGCAAAGGAACCATTTACGCTCCTTGCTTAAATGACGTTCCTGACGAAGAAATAGTTGAAAATCTGAAGGAACAGGGTGTGTCATCCATCTGCAAATTCCCCAAGTATGTAAATGGTCAATCTTCTCCGAGCGGAGTAGTTCTTCTTACATTCGACTTGTAGTACTTACCGGAACAAATCGACATCTCGTGGTACAAAACAAAAGTAAGACCTTACTATGCTAATCCCATGAGGTGCAAAAACTGCCAAGTTCTTGGTCACACCAAAAAACGTTGCAAGAAGCCCCCTGTATGTGACACATGTGCTTTGCCACCCCACCCTCCGCCATGCACCCGTTCCTTTTGCGTAAATTGCTCAGGCAGTCACTCATCTTCCAGTAAAGAATGCCCGAAATTTGAACAAATAAAAAAATAATCGCTATCCAAACAGACAACAAATGCTCATATCGCGAAGCAGTAAACATACATAAATTGCAAACTCCACCAACTTTTATTTCTTCATCTCCCTCATTCTCTAACATATTAAACATCTCAACCAACAAAGACAATGACAATAACAAGAAAACAACAACCCAACCTGAAATTCACACAGTTACTCCCTCTCTCAACTCAAATAATAACATAGAACCAAAGCCAAAAGAAACAAATTCACCAAACTCAACAAACAACATTTACTCATTAAACTCATTACCAACCTCCACGGCAGTCGATGACTCTTCCACGACGACTCTCGACTACACTTCAACTATCCCTCTCATTTCCAACTTTATTACTCACCTTAACAACTCAACCTCCCACTCACTCTCCGCACAAATACTCTCAGTTCTGAATAGACTATGCGTATTCTTCAATGGAATTTGAAAGGTCTATTTAACAACTACGCTGACCTTAATCTCCTTATCAATCAATTTTCACCACACATTATCGGACTACAAGCAACACACCTTCCCGCTAATAAATCAACTTACACTCCCAACAACTACGTAAGTTACTTTTATAATCTCCCCCGCAATAAAACAGCTAAACAAGGAATAGCCATTTTTATAAAAAAATCTATTTCCTCCAACATAGCCACCCTAGCAGTGGAAATCGACATAGGCTTTAAATTTTCGGTAATTACGTGCTACATACCACCGCACCAAAATTTTAACTCCAGAGAAATCATAAAGATCGCCGATTCCTTTTCTATACCATTTATAATTTTGAGCGATTTCAATGCCTGGAGCCCTCTTTGGGGCTCTAGTTCTACAAACCGCAGAGGTCAGGTTACTCCCAGTTTATACACCATTAAACCTAGAGCAAAATTCTTAACTGAGAAAGCTGATTGGGCTAAGTATTGTTCACTTATCTCCTCTTTTACTCTAGAAAAAGCTATATCTAGCAATATAAACGCGGAAGCATCCACAATAAAATCTGTTATACTCTCAGCTGCTCACTTAGCCATTCCTCAAACTAATACTAAACTGTTTTTCACAAAGCTTCCATATCGGTCTAAAATGTTATCTGTGTTAAGAAATAGAAAACAAACGTTATGGGCTACCTACAAACACAACCGAACAATCAACAACTTAATACAATACAAAAAAGCCAATGCCACTTTTCGAAAGGAATTAAAAAATGCAAAAAGACAATCGTTTGTAAAATTTACAGCTAACATAAAGCCTACCTCTAGTCCTAAAAAGGTTTGGTCGGACATAAAAGCTCTGTCGGACGCATCTAAACACCATAAAATCCATTTTATCCACTCTACACAAGGCCCTATCTATGGCCCCAAAGAGATTGCTGAACACTTTGCAAGTTCATGGTCTAATGCTTCTCATAATTCTAATTTCCACATGGATTTCAACTCTCTCAGTAATATAATTATTCTTAAAACTTACCCCAACCCGTCACCTTGCCCTATAGCTTCCCTAATCGAATCAGCAATCTCACTTCACGAATTCGACTCGACTATTTCTACTATGTCGGGTAGCTCTCCAGATCCGGATAAAATACCCTACCCCCTCCTCAAAAACCTTCCTTATACCCTTAAACTCCGACTCCTATCCTTGTATAACAGAATTTTTTATAAAGGCACCCTTCCACAAGATTGGAAAAAAGCTGCTGTTATACCTATTCCCAAACCTAACGAAAACAGCCCTTCCGTCCCCAACTTTAGACCTATATCCCTAATACCCTGTATATCCAAGGTGCTTGAAAGAATTATATCCGTGAGAATTATGTGGTACGCCAAGAAAAAAGGGTTGATAAGCTCTAACCAGTTCGCATTTCAAAAAGGTCTCGGTGTCATCGACCCACTTCTGTATTTTGAACACTGTGCTTCGACAACGCTCTCCGCAAGAAATCACCTGTCCGTCCTTAGTCTAGATTTTGAAAAGGCTTTCGACAGAATTGGTGCACACATAGTTTTACGAGAATTAGAACGCTGGTGCGTTGGAGACAAAATCTACAGTTTTGTTAGAGCCTTCCTCCTGAATCGTAAATTTTTTGTCAGCGTAAATAATCAAAACTCTAACATATACCCCTTGCACAATGGCGTGCCACAAGGCTCACCTCTTTCAGTCACCTTATTTATAATTGCTTTTAATGAACTCAGCTCCCTATTATCCCAATACGATACGGTTGAGCATTTAATGTACGCTGATGACGTTCTAATATTTTCCGCTCTCAAAGACCTTACACTAATGACAGAAACTTTGACGGGAATTCTAAATGACATATCCAACTGGTCAAAAGCTTCCGGATGTAAAATCTCAGCTAACAAAAGCTCAACCTTCCACATCTGCAGAAAACATAAATGCACCTTTCCTATCCTATCCCTTTCTAATACCTAAATTCGTCACACTAATACACTCAGAATAGTTGGTATAATTTTTGATAAAAAAACTAACTTACAAGGAACATTGTAAATATGTTAGAAAAAATTTAATATCTAGACTTAACATTATTAAGTATTTATCATCTAAGCACTGTCATATACATATGTCAAATCTTGTAAATATTCTAAAAGCACTGATGTTATCAAAAATTGATTTTGGACTCGCGATATATGGACACTGCGCAAAATCTCACCTCGCATGCATCCAAGCGCCTTACCACACAGCAGTAAGAAGAAACATACACGCGTTCCCCACCTCTCCGATCAGAACCGTTTTAGCCGAAGCAGGCCTACCGAGCATCCAGCAAAGAACTAAATATAATACCATGATGCTTCTACCTAGGATTCTCCATAATAGGAGCAAAACCTTTTTCAACATCCTCGAGACGTCTACAATTAGGATGAATGCATCGAACAAACAGTCCACCCTCATGCAATGCCTAGCCCTGATCAACGACCTCAATTTAATATCCACACCCGAATTGCTCGTCGAGCCTGACCATCCACAATGGTTGACTCCTAAACATTCTTTTATACACTCTGTCAAAGCACCAGAAACTAAAAACCAGCTCCAACGAATTTTTTCTGCTCTTCAACGAGGCTATTGAGTCTTATAAACCAGAATGGGAGCCCATATATACCGACGGGTCGAAAACGGATACTACTACCACGTTTGCAGTGTCAAACGATCAGGGTGTCGCTATTACTGTCGGTGCTTTGCCAACATATTGCTCGGTTTTTACAGCAGAAGCTGCAGCAATTTACGAAGCGGTTCTATTCGCCTCATCAACAGGAGAAAAACATATAATGTATAGCGATAGTAAATCAACCATTGATGCACTTCAAAACTCAGCAAATAATTCATGGCTAATACAGAATATACGCGACAAACTCTTCCATCATAAAAACAGCATAAAAAAAAAAAAATAATGTGGGTACCAGGGCATGCTGGTATAAAAGGCAATGACACAGCAGATAAACATGCAAAAGAAGGTAGTAGAGAGCCGATGGTGTTCTTTCCTCATTTTACTACTAAAGACATCAAAGAACATATAAAAAATACTGCCATCATATGCATCTCCGAGATTGGACTAGCTACCGGCATCACTACAGAGATCAAAACCCAACTGGTGTAAAACCTATCTACCCATCGGACTGCTCTTGCCACAACATCAAGACGTTCACTCGTCTTAGAATAGGCCACACTACAAAATCTCACAGCCATATTCTTAACGGTACCGATCAACCAATATGTCACCATTGCAACGCTCCCACGCAATCAGTCATTCACCTCATCGATGAATGTCCTGCACTGCATTTATTAAGGAAATCAACCTTTGGGAATAAGAGACCTTCCGACCTTCTCAAAACAACAAATAGCGATAACATCAATGACATTAATAAATTTCTTAAACTGTGTAACATCAAAGACATATAACACCACATACAACTAAATAACATTACTAAATATTTTCTTTTTATCATAATTTTAGTATTAAGAGCCGAAGGCCCTGGTAGCCAGTGCTGATTCTTACAAGTGAATTAATTATTTATAATTAGTTCTCTTTTAAATAAATAAATAAAAAAATCATTAACTTAACATATTTAAGTTAATTAACCTTCTTCATCTCACTGAAGTTGACATAAAGCCATAACGTCAGCGCATTTGGAAGAATCCGACAATCTCATATTCAGGTATAAAGTCCATTTTCTTGTTTATACACATTTAGCGGTCGATATTGAATTGCCTTAAATCATTAATTTAACATATTTTAGCTAAATTATCTTCTACATCACAATGAAGTCGACATAAAGCCATAACGGCAGTGCAGTTTGAAGAATTCGACAAACTTTTATTCAGTTATAAAGTCGATTTTCTTGTGTATACACATTTAGCAATCGCTATTAAGTTGCTTTAAATCATTAATTTAACATATTTAAGTTATTTAACCTTCTTCATCTTACTGAGCTTGACACAACGCCATAACGGCAGTGCATTTGGAAGAATTTGACAAACTTATATTCAGGTATAAAGTCGATTTTCTTGTTTATACACAATTAACAATGGATATTAAGTTGCTTCAAATCTTTACTTTAACATATAAAAGTTAATTAACCTTCTTCATTTTACTGAAGTTGACATAAGGCCATAACGCCAGCGCATTTGGAAGAATTCGCCAATCTTATATTCAGCTATAAAGTCGATTTTTTTTGTATATACACATCTAACAATCGATATTGAATTGCCTTAAATCATTAATTTAACATATTTAAGGCAATTTATACTCTTCATCTCACTGAAGTCGACATAAAGCCATAACGGCAGTGCAGTTGGAACAATTCGACAATCTTATATTCAGTTATATAGTCGATTTTATTGTGTATACACATTTAGCAATCGCTATTGGGTTGCTTTAAATCATTAATTTAACATCTTTAAGTTAATTTACCTTCTTCATCTAACTGAAGTTGACATAAAGCCATATCGACAGCGCATTTGGAAGAAGCCGACAATCTTATATTCAGGTATAAAGTCGATTTTCTTGTATATACACATTTAGCAGTCGATATTGAATTGCCTTAAGTCATTAATTTAACATATCTAAGTTAATTTATCTTCTTCATCTCACTCAGGTCGACATAAAGCCCTAAAGGCAGTGCAGTTGAAAGAATTCGACAATCTCATATTCAGTTAAAAAGTCGATTTTCTTGTGTATAAACATCTAGCAATCGATATTGAGTTGCTTCAAATCATTACTTTAACATATATAAGTTAATTAACCTTCTTCGTCTTACCGAAGTTGACATAAGGCCATAACGGCAGTGCGCTTGGAAGATTTCGATAATCTTATATCCAGATATTAAGTCGATTTTCTTGTATAGACACATTGAGCAATGGATATTGAGTTTCTTCAAATCATTACTTTAACATAAATAAGTTAATTAGCCTTCTTCATTTTACTGAAATTGACATAAGGCCATAACGACAGCGCATTTGGAAGAATTCGACAATCATATAAGCAGATATAAAGTCGATTTTCTTGTATATACACATTTAACAATCGATATTGAGTTACTTCAAATCATTACTTTAACATATTTAAGTTAATTAACCCTCTTCATCTTACTGAATTTGAGATAAGGCCATAACGTCAGTGCATTTGGAAGAATTCGACAATCTAATGTTCAGGTATAAAGTCGATTTTCTTGTATATACACAATTAACAATCGATATTGAGTTGCTTCAAATCATTACTTTAACATATATAAAATAATTAACCTTCTTCATTTTACTGAAGTTGACATAATGCCATAACGACAGCGCATTTGGAAGAATTCGACAATCTTATTCACGTATAAAGACGATTTTTTTGTATACACACATTTAACAATCGATATTGAGTTACTTCAAATCATTACTTTAACATATTTAAGGTAATTAACTTTCTTCATCTTACTGAAGTTGTTTTAAAGCCATAACGGCAGTGCATTTGGAAGAATTCGACAATCTTATATTCAGATATAAATTCGATTTTCTTGTACGTACACATATAGCAATCGGTATTGAGTTTCTTCAAATCATTACTTTAACATAAATAAGTTAATTAGCCTTCTCCATTTTACTGAAGTTGAGATAATGCCATAACGACAGCGCATTTGGAAGAATTCGACAATCATATAATCAGATATAAAGTCGATTCTCTTGTATATACACATTTAGCAGTCGATATTGAATTGCCTTAAGTCATTAATTTAACATATTTAAGTTAATTAACCCTCTTCATCTTACTGAATTTGAGATAAGGCCATAACGTCTCACTGAAGTTGACATAAAGCCATAACGGCAGCGCATTTGGAAGAACTCGACAATCATATAAGCAGATATAAAGTCGATTTTCTTGTATATATACATTGAGCAATGGATATTGAGTTTCTTCAAATCATTACTTTAACATAAATAAGTTAATTAGCCTTCTTCATTTTACTGAAGTTGACATAATGCCATAACGACAGCGCATTTGGAAGAATTCGACATGCATATAAGCAGATATAAAGTCGATTTTCTTGTATATACACATTTAACAATCGATATTGAGTTACTTCAAATCATTACTTTAACATATTTAAGTTAATTAACCCTCTTCATCTTACTGAATTTGAGATAAGGCCATAACGTCAGTGCATTTGGAAGAATTCGACAATCTAATGTTCAGGTATAAAGTCGATTTTCTTGTACATACATAATTAGCAATCGATATTGAGTTGCTTCAAATCATTACTTTAACATATATAAGTTAATGAACCTTCTTAATCTCACTGAAGTGTACATAAGGCCATAACGACAGCGCATTTGGAAGAATCCGACAGTCTTATATTCAGGTATAAAGTCGATTTTCTTGTATATACACATTTAGCAGTCGACATTGAGTTTCTTCAAATCATTACTTTAACATATTTAAGTTAATTAACCTTCTTCATTTTACTGAAATTGACATAAGGCCATAACGGCAGTGCATTTGGAAGAATTCGAAAATCTTATTCACGTATAAAGACGATTTTTTTGTATACACACATTTAGCAGTCGATATTGAATTGCCTTAAGTCATTAATTTAACATATCTAAGTTAATTTATCTTCTTCATCTCACTCAGGTCGACATAAAGCCCTAAAGGCAGTGCAGTTGAAAGAATTCGACAATCTTATATTCAGTTAAAAAGTCGATTTTCTTGTGTATAAACATCTAGCAATCGATATTGAGTTGCTTCAAATCATTACTTTAACATATATAAGTTAATTTACCTTCTTCATTTTACTGAAGTTGACATAAGGCCATAAGGACAGCGCATTTGGAAGAATTCGATAATCTTATATCCAGATATAAAGTCGATTTTCTTGTATATACACATTGAGCAATGGATATTGAGTTGCTTCAAATCATTACTTTAACATATATAAGTTAATTTACCCCATTAATCTCACTGAAGTTGACATAAGGCCATAACGGCAGTGCATTTGGAAGAATTTGACAATCTTGTTCATGTATAAAGTTGATTTTCGTGTACATACACAATTAAAAATCGATATTGAGTTGCTTCAAATCATAACTTTAACATATTTAAGGTAGTTAACCTTCTTCATCTTACTGAAGTTGACATAAAGCCATAACGGCAGCGCATTTGGAAGAATTCGACAATTATATAAGCAGATATAAAGTCGATTTTCTCGTACATTCACATTTAGCAATCGATATTGAGTTGCTTCAAATCATTACTTTAACATATATAAGTTAATTAACCCTCTTCATTTTACTGAAGTTGACATAAGGCCATAAGGACAGCGCATTTGGAAGAATTCGATAATCTTATATCCAGATATAAAGTCGATTTTCTTGTATATACACATTGAGCAATGGATATTGAGTTGCTTCAAATCATTACTTTAACATATATAAGTTAATTTACCCCATTAATCTCACTGAAGTTGACATAAGGCCATAACGGCAGTGCATTTGGAAGAATTTGACAATCTTGTTCATGTATAAAGTTGATTTTCGTGTACATACACAATTAAAAATCGATATTGAGTTGCTTCAAATCATAACTTTAACATATTTAAGGTAATTAACTTTCTTCATCTTACTGAAGTTGTTATAAAGCCATAACGACAGCGCATTTAGAAGAATTCGACAATTTTATATCCAGATAAAAAGCCGATTTTCTTGTATATACACATTGAGCAAAGGATATTGAGTTGCTTCAAATCATTACTTTAACATATTTAAGTTAATTAACCCTCTTAATCTTACTGAAGTTGACATAAGGCCATAACGTCAGTGTATTTGGAAGAATTCGACAATCTAATGTTCAGGTATAAAGTCGATTTTCTTGTACATACACATTTAGCAATCGATATTGAGTTGCTTCAAATCATTACTTTAACATATATAAGTTAATTGACTTTCTTCATCTTACTGAAGTTGTTATAAAGCCATAACGACAGCGCATTTGGAAGAATTCGACAATCTTATATCCAGATATTAAGCCGATTTTCTTGTATATACACATTGAGCAATGGATATTGAGTTGCTTCAAATCATTACTTTAACATATTTAAGTTAATTAACCCTCTTAATCTTAGTGAAGTTGACATAAGGCCATAACGTCAGTGTATTTGGACGAATTCGACAATCTAATGTTCAGGTATAAAGTCGATTTTCTCGTACATTCACATTTAGCAATCGATATTGAGTTGCTTCAAATCATTACTTTAACATATATAAGTTAATTAACCCTCTTCATTTTACTGAAGTTGACATTAGGCCATAAGGACAGCGCATTTGGAAGAATTCGATAATCTTATATCCAGATATAAAGTCGATTTTCTTGTATATACACATTGAGCAATGGATATTGAGTTGCTTCAAATCATTACTTTAACATATTTAAGTTAATTTACCCCCTTAATCTCACTGAAGTTGACATAAGGCCATAACGGCAGTGCATTTGGAAGAATTTGACAATCTTGTTCATGTATAAAGTTGATTTTCGTGTACATACACAATTAAAAATCGATATTGAGTTGCTTCAAATCATAACTTTAACATATTTAAGGTAATTAACTTTCTTCATCTTACTGAAGTTGTTATTAAGCCATAACGACAGCGCATTTGGAAGAATTCGACAATCTTATATCCAGATATTAAGCCAATTTTCTTGTATATACACATTGAGCAATGGATATTGAGTTGCTTCAAATCATTACTTTAACATATTTAAGTTAATTAACCCTCTTAATCTTACTGAAGTTGACATAAGTCCATAACGTCAGTGTATTTGGATTCGACAATCTAATGTTCAGATGTAAAGTCGATTTTCTCGTACATTCACATTTAGCAATCGATATTGAGTTGTTTCAAATCATTACTTTAACATATATAAGTTAATTAACCCTCTTCATTTTACTGAAGTTGACATAAGGCCATAAGGACAGCGCATTTGGAAGAATTCGATAATCTTATATCCAGATATAAAGTCGGTTTTCTCGTACATTCACATTTAGCAATCGATATTGAGTTGCTTCAAATCACTACTTTAACATATTTAAGTTAATTAACCCCCTTAATCTCACTGATGTTGACATAAGGCCATAACGGCAGTGCATTTGGAAGAATTCGACAATCTTGTTCATGTATAAAGTTGATTTTCGTGTATATACACAATTAAAAATCGATATTGAGTTGCTTCAAATCATAACTTTAACATATTTAAAGTAACTAACTTTCTTCATCTTACCGAAGTTGTTATAAAGCCATAACGACAGCGCATTTGGAAGAATTCGACAATCTTATATCCAGATATAAAGCCGATTTTCTTGTATATACACATTGAGCAATGGATATTGAGTTGCTTCAAAACATTACTTTAACATATTTAAGTTAATTAACCCTCTTCATCTTACTGAAGTTGACATAAGGCCATAACGTCAGTGTATTTGGAAGAATTCGACAATCTAATGTTCAGGTATAAAGTCGATTTTCTCGTACATTCAAATCTAGCAATCGATATTGAGTTGCTTCAAATCATTACTTTAACATATATAAGTTAATTAACCCTCCTAATTTTACTGAAGTTGATATAAGGCCATAACCACAGCGCATTTGGAAGAATTCGACAAGCTTACATTCAGGTATAAAGTCGAAATTCTTGTATATACACATTGAGCAATGGATATTCAGTTGCTTCAAATCATTACTTTAACATATTTAAGTTAATTAACCCTCTTAATCTCACTGAAGTTGACATAAGGCCATAACGGCAGTCCATTTGGAAGAATTCGACAATCTTGTTCATGTATAAAGTTGATTTTCGTGTATATACACAATTAAAAATCGATATTGAGTTGCTTCAAATCATAACTTTAACACATTTAAGGTAATTAACTTTCTTCATCTTACTGAAGTTGTTATAAAGCCATAACGGCAGTGCATTTGGAAGAATTCGACAATCTTATATTCAGATATAAAGTCGATTTTCTTGTACATACACATATAGCAATCGGTATTGAGTTGCTTCAAATCATTACTTTAACATATATAAGTTAATTAACCTTCTTCATTTTACTGAAAATGACATAAGGCCATAAGGACAGCGCATTTGGAAGAATTCGATAATCTTATATCCAGATATAAAGTCGATTTTCTCGTACATTCACTTTAAGCAATCGATATTGAGTTGCTTCAAATCATTACTTTAACATATTTAAGTTAATTAACCTCCTTAATCTCACTGAAGTTGACATAAGGCCATATAGGCAGTGCATTTGGAAGAATTCGACAACTTTATATTCAGATATAAAGTTAATTTTCTTGTATATACACATTTAAAAATCGATATTGAGTTGCTTCAAATCATTACTTTAACATATATAAGTAAATTAACCTTCTTCATTTTACTGAAGTTGACATAAGGCCATAACGACAGCGAATTTGGAAGAATTAGACAATCTTATATTCAGATATAAAGTCGATTTTCTTGTACATACACATTTAGCAATCGACATTGAGTTGCTTCAAATCATAACTTTAACATATATAAGTTAATTGACTTTCTTCATCTTACTGAAGTTGTTATAAAGCCATAACGACAGCGCATTTGGAAGAATTCGACAATCTTATATCCAGATATTAAGCCGATTTTCTTGTATATACACATTGAGCAATGGATATTGAGTTGCTTCAAATCATTACTTTAACATATTTAAGTTAACTAACCCTCTTAATCTTAGTGAAGTTGACATAAGGCCATAACGTCAGTGTATTTGGACGAATTCGACAATCTAATGTTCAGGTATAAAGTCGATTTTCTCGTACATTCACATTTAGCAATCGATATTGAGTTGCTTCAAATCATTACTTTAGCATATATAACTTAATTAACCTTCTTCATTTTACTGAAGTTGACATAAGGCCATAAGGACAGCGCATTTGGAAGAATTCGATAATCTTTTATCCAGATATAAAGTCGATTTTCTTGTATATACACATTGAGCAATGGATATTGAGTTGCTTCAAATCATTACTTTAACATATTTAAGTTAATTTACCCCCTTAATCTCACTGAAGTTGACATAAGGCCATAACGGCAGTGCATTTGGAAGAATTCGACAATCTTGTTCATGTATAAAGTTGATTTTCGTGTACATACACAATTAAAAATCAATATTGAGTTGCTTCAAATCATAACTTTAACATATTTAAGGTAATTAACTTTCTTCATCTTACTGAAGTTGTTATTAAGCCATAACGACAGCGCATTTGGCAGAATTCGACAATCTTATATCCAGATATTAAGCCGATTTTCTTGTATATACACATTGAGCAATGGATATTGAGTTGCTTCAAATCATTACTTTAACATATTTAAGTTAATTAACCCTCTTAATCTTACTGAAGTTGACATAAGGCCATAACGTCAGTGTATTTGGATTCGACAATCTAATGTTCAGATGTAAAGTCGATTTTCTCGTACATTCACATTTAGCAATCGATATTGAGTTGTTTCAAATCATTACTTTAACATATATAAGTTAATTAACCCTCTTCATTTTACTGAAGTTGACATAAGGCCATAAGGACAGCGCATTTGGAAGAATTCGATAATCTTATATCCAGATATAAAGTCGATTTTCTTGTATATACACATTGAGCAATGGATATTGAGTTGCTTCAAATCATTACTTTAACATATTTAAGTTAATTTACCCCATTAATCTCACTGAAGTTGACATAAGGCCATAACGGCAGTGCATTTGGAAGAATTCGACAATCTTGTTCATGTACAAAGTTGATTTTCGTGTATATACACAATTAAAAATCGATATAGAGTTGCCTTAAATCATTCCTTTAACATATTTAAGTTAATTAACCTTCTTCATCTTACTGAAGTTGACATAAAGCCATAACGGCAGCGCATTTGGAAGAATTCGACAATTATATAAGCAGATATAAAGCCGATTTTCTTGTATATATACATTGAGCAATGGATATTGAGTTTCTTCAAATCATTACTTTAACACAAATAAGTTAATTAGCCTTCTTCATTTTACTGAAGTTGACATAATGCCATAACGACAGCGCATTTGGAAGAATTCGACAATCATATAAGCAGATATAAAGTCGATTTTCTTGTATATACACATTTAACAATCGATATTGAGTTACTTCAAATCATTACTTTAACATATTTAAGTTAATTAACCCTCTTCATCTTACTGAATTTGAGATAATGCCATAACGTCAGTGCATTTGGAAGAATTCGAAAATCTAATGTTCAGGTATAAAGTCGATTTTCTTGTATATACACAATTAACAATCGATATAGAATTGCCTTAAATCATTCCTTTAACATATTTAAGTTCATTAACCTTCTTCGTCTTACTGAAGTTGACATAAAGCCATAACGTCAGCGCATTTGGAAGAACTCGACAATCATATAAGCAGATATAAAGTCGATTTTCTTGTATATACACATTTAACAATCGATATTGAGTTACTTCAAATCATTACTTTAACATATTTAAGTTAATTAACGCACTTCATCTTACTGAATTTGAGATAAGGCCATAACGTCAGTGCATTTGGAAGAATTCGACAATCTAATGTTCAGGTATAAAGTCGATTTTCTTGTATATACACAATTAACAATCGATATAGAGTTGCCTTAAATCATTCCTTTAACATATTTAAGTTAATTAACCTTCTTCATCTTACTGAAGTTGACATAAAGCCATAACGGCAGCGCATTTGGAAGAATTCGACAATTATATAAGCAGATATAAAGTCGATTTTCTTGTATATATACATTGAGCAATGAATATTGAGTTTCTTCAAATCATTACTTTAACATAAATAAGTTAATTAGCCTTCTTCATTTTACTGAAGTTGACATAAGGCCATAACGACAGCGCATTTGGAAGAATTCGACAATCTTATATTCAGATATAAAGTCGATTTTCTTGTATATACACATTTAACAATCGATATTGAGTTACTTCAAATCATTACTTTAACATATTTAAGTTAATTAACCCTCTTCATCTTACTGAATTTGAGATAGGGCCATAACGTCAGTGCATTTGGAAGAATTCGACAATCTAAAGTTCAGGTATAAAGTCGATTTTCTTGTATATACACAATTAATAATCGATATGGAGTTGCCTTAAATCATTCCTTTAACATATTTAAGTTAATTAACCTTCTTCATCTTACTGAAGTTGACATAAAGCCATAACGGCAGTGCATTTGGAAGAATTCGACAATCCTATATTCAAGTATAAAGTCGATTTTCTTGGATATACACATTTAACAATCGACAATCTAATATTAAGGTATAAAGTCGATTTTCTTGTATATATACATTTAACAATCGATATTGAGTTGCTTCAAATTATTACTTTAACATATTTAAGTTAACTAACTTTCTTCGTCTTACCGAAGTTGACATAAGGCTATAACGACAGCGCATTTGGAAGAATTCGACAATCTTGTTCAAGTATAAATTCGATTTTCGTGTATATACACAATTAAAAATCGATATTGAGTTGCTTCAAATCATTCCTTTAACATATTTAAGTTAAGTAACATTCTTCATCTTACTGAAGTTGACATAAAGCCATAACGGCAGTGCATTTGGAAGAATTCCATAATCTTTTATTTAGGTATAAATAATTTTCTGTATAAGGTACACATTTAGCAATCGGTATTGAGTTTCTTCAAATCATTACGTTAACATAAATAAGTTAATTAGCCATCTTTATATTACTGAAGTTGACATAATGCCATAACGACAGCGCATTTGGAAGAATTCGACAATCTAATGTTCAGGTATAAAGTCGATTTTCTTGTATGTACACATTTAGCAGTCGATATTGAGTTGCTTTAAATCATGAATTTAATATATTTAAGTTAATTGACCTTCTTAATCTCACTGAAGTTGACATAAGGCCATAACGACAGCGCATTTGGAAGAATCCGACAATCTTATATTCAGGTATAAAGTCGATTTTCTTGTATATGCACATTTAACAATGAATATTGAGTTGCTTCAAATCATTACTTTAACATATTTAAGTTAATTAACCCTCCTCATCTTACTGAAGTTGACATAAGGCCATAACGTCATTGCATTTGGAAGAATTCGACAATCTAATCTTCAGGTATAAAGTCGATTTTCTCGTACATTCACATTTAGCAATCGATATTGAGTTGCTTCAAATCATTACTTTAACATATATAAGTTAATTATTCTTCTTCATTTTACTGAAGTTGACATAAGGCCATAACGTCAGCGCATTTGAAAGAATTCGACAATCTTATATTCAGATATAAAGTCCATTTTCTTGTATATACACATCTAACAATCGATATTGAATTGCTTCAAATCATTACTTTAACATACTTAAGTTAATTAACTTTCTTCATCTTACTGAAGTGTACAGAAAGCTATAACGGCAGTGCATTTGGAAGAATTCGACAATCTTATATTCAGGTATAAAGTCGATTTTCTTGTGTATACACATTTACTAGTCGATATTGAGTTGCCTTAAATCACTAATTTAACACATTTAAGTTAATTAACCTCTTCATCTTA
>NW_024393847.1:0-5489 GCF_016617805.1 Bactrocera tryoni
AATATAAGATTGTGGAATTCTTCCAAATCCAATGCCGTTATGGCTTTATGTCAACTTCAGTAAGATGGAGAATGTTATTTAACTTAAATAAGTGAAGTAAATGATTTGAAGTAACTCATTATCAATTGCTAAATGTAAATATACAAGAAAATCGACTTTATACCTTAATATAAGATTGTGGAATTCTTCCAAAGCACTGCCGTTATGGCTTTATGTCTCCTTCAGTAAGATGAAGAAGGTAGGTGATTTTAAATATGATATACTAATGATTTGAATCAACTCAATATCGATTGCTAAATGTGAACATACAAGAAAATTGACTTTATGCCTTAATATAGGATTGTAGGATTCTTCCAAATGCACTGCCGTTATGGCTTTGTGTCTCATTCAGTAAGATGAAGAAGATAAAACAACTTAAATACGTTAAACTCATGATTTGAAGCAACTCAATATCGATTGCTAAATGTGAACATACAAGAAAATCGACTTTATGCCTTAATATAGGATTGTGGAATTCTTCCAAATGCACTGCCGTTATGGCTTCATGTTTTCTTCAGTAAGATGAAGAAGGTAAGAGAACTTCAATATGTCAAACTAATGATTCGAAGCAACTCAATATCGATTGCTTAATGTGTGTATACAAGAAAATCGACTTTATACCTTAATATAAGATTGTGGAATTCTTCCAAATGCAATGCCGTTATGGCTTTATGTCAACTTCAGTAAGATGGAGAATGTTATTTAACTTAAATAAGTGAAGTAAATGATTTGAAGTAACTCATTGTCAATTGCTAAATGTAAATATACAAGAAAATCGAATGTATACCTAAATTTAAGGTTGTGGAATTCTTCCAAATGCTTTGCCGTTATGGCTTTATGGCTCCTTCAGTAAAATGAAGAAGGTAAAAGATTTTAAATATAATATACTAATGATTTGAAGCAACTCAATATAGACTTCTAAATGTAAATATACAAGAAAATCGACCTTATACCTTAACGTAGGATTGTAGGAATCTTCCAAATGCACTGCCGTTATGGCTTTATGTCTCCTTCAGTACGATGAAGAAGGTAACTTAACTTAAATACGTTAAACTTATGATTCGAAGCAACTTAATATCGATTGCTAAATGTGTATATACAAGAAAATCGAATTTATACCTTAATATAATATTGTGGAACTATTCCAAATGCACTGCCGTTATGGCTTCATGTCCTCTTCAATAAGATGAAGAAGGTAAGTGAACTCTTCCAAATGCACTGCGGTTATGGCATTATGTCTCATTCACTAAGATGAAGAAGGTAAGTGAACTTAAATATGTTAAACTAATGATCCAAAGCAACTCAATATCGATTGCTAAGTGTGAATATACAAGAAAATCGCCTTTACATGCACTGCTGTTATGGCTCTATGTCCACTTCTGTAAGATTAAGAAGGTAAATTAACTTAAATATGTTGAATTATTGATTTGAGGCAACTCAATATCGATTGCCAAATGTGTATATACAAGAAAATCGACTTTATACCTTAATATAAGATTGTGGAGTTCTTCCAAATGCAATGCCGTTATGGCTTTATGTCAACTTCAGTAAGATGGAGAATGTTATTTAACTTAAATAAGTGAAATAAATGATTTGAAGTAACTCAATATCAATTGCTAAATGTAAATATACAAGAAAATCGACTTTATACCTTAATATAAGATTGTGGAATTCTTCCAAATGCACTGCCGTTATGGCTTTATGTCTCCTTCAGTAAAATGAAGAAGATAAAAGATTTTAAATATGATATAGTAATGATTTGAAGCAACTCAATATAGACTTCTTAATGTAAATATACAAGAAAATCGACTTTATACCTTAATATAAGATTGTGGAATTCTTCCAAATGCACTGCGGTTATGGCTTTATGTCTCATTCAGTAAGATGAAGAAGGTAAGTGAACTTAAATATGTTAAACTAATGATTTGCAGCAACTCAATATCGATTGCTAAGTATGAATATACAAGAAAATCGACTTTATACCTTAATCAGAAATGGTGGAATTCTTCCAAATGCACTGCCGTTATGGCTTTATGTCCACTTCAGTAAGATGAAGAAGGTAAGAGAACTTAAATATTTAAAGCAACTCAATATCGATTGCTATATACAAGAAAATCGAATGTATACCTAAATTTAAGGTTGTGGAATTCTTCCAAATGCACTGCCGTTATGGCTTTATGTCTCCTTCAGTAAAATGAAGAAGGTAAAAGATTTTAAACTTGATATACTAATGATTTGAAGCAACTCAATATCGACTGCTTAATGTGTGTATACAAGAAAATGGACTTTTTACCTGAATATGAGATTATCGAATTCTTCCAAATGCACTGCCGTTATGGCTTTATGTCAACTTCAGTAAGATGAAGAAGATAAATTAACTTAAAGATGTTAAATTAATGATTTAAAGCAACTCAATATCGACTGCTTAATGTGTATATACTAGAAAATGGACTTCATACCTGAATATAAGATTGTCGATATCTTCCAAATGCACTGCCGTTATGGCTTTATGTCAACTTCAGTAAGATGAGGAAGGTAAGTGAACTTAAATATGTTAAAGTAATGATTCGAAGCAACTCAATATCGATTGCTAAATGTGAATATACAAGAAAATCGACTTTATACCTTAATATAGGATTGCGGAATTCTTCCAAATGCACTGCCGTTATGGCTTTATGTCTCCTTCAGTAAGATGAAGAAGGTAAGTGAACTTAAAAATGTTAAACTAATGATTCAAAGCAACTCAATATCGATTGCTAAATGTGAATATACAAGAAAATCGACTTTATACCTTAATATAGGATTGTGGAATTCTTCCAAATGCACTGCCGTTATGGCTTTATGTCAACTTCAGTAAGATGGAGAATGTTATTTAACTTAAATAAGTGAACTAAATGATTTGAAGTAACTCAATATCGATTGCTTAATGTGAATATACAAGAAAATCGACTTTATACCTTAATATAAGATTGTGGAATTCTTCCAAATGCACTGCGGTTATGGCTTTATGTCTCATTCAGTAAGATGAAGAAGGTAAATTAACTTAAATACGTTAAACTAATGATTCAAAGCAACTCAATATCGGTTGCTAAATGTGTATATACAAGAAAATCGACTTTATACCTTAATATAATATTGTGGAACTATTCCAAATGCACTGCCGTTATGGCTTCATGTCCTCTTCAGTAAGATGAAGAAGGTAAGAGAACTTAAATATTTAAAGCAACTCAATATCGATTGCTTTATACAAGAAAATCGAATGTATACCTAAATTTAAGGTTGTGGAATTCTTCCAAATGTACTGCCGTTATGGCTTTATGTCTCCTTCAGTAAACAGAAAAAGAAAAAAAAAATTTTAAATATGATATTCTAATGATTTGAAGCAACTCAATATAGACTTCTAAATGTAAATATACAAGAAAATCGACTTTATACCTTAACGTAGGATTGTAGGATTCTTCCAAAAGCACTGCCGTTATGGCTTTATGTACATTTCAGTAAGACGAAGAAGGTGAATTAACTTAAATACGTTAATCTAATGATTCGAAGCAACTCAATATCGATTGCTAAATGTGTATATACAAGAAAATCGAATTTATACCTTAATATAATATTGTGGAACTATTCCAAATGCACTGCCGTTATGGCTTCATGTGCTCTTCAGTAAGATGAAGAAGGTAAGTGAACTTAAATATTTTAAACTCATGATTTGAAGCAACTCAATATCGATTGCTAAATGTGAACATCCAAGAAAATCGACTTTATGCCTTAATATAGGATTGCGGAATTCTTCCAAATGCACTGCCGTTATGGCTTTATGTCCACTTCAGTAAGATGAAAAAGGTAAGAGAAGTTAAATATGTTAAACTAATGATTTGAAGCAACTCAATATCGGTTACTAAATGTGAATATACAAGAAAACCGACTTTATACCTTATAATAAGATTGTGGAATTCTTCCAAATGCACTGCCGTTATGGCTTTATGTCAACTTCAGTAAGATGGAGAATGTTATTTAACTTAAATAAGTGAAGTAAATGATTTGAAGTAACTCAATATCGATTGCTAAATGTAACTTTACAAGAAAATCGACTTAACATCATTAATATAAGATTGTGGAAGTCTTCCACATGCACTGCCGTTATGGCTTTATGTCAACTTCAGTAAGATGAAGAATGTTAGTTAACTTAAATAAGTGAACTAAATGATTTGAAGTAACTCAATATCGATTGCTTAATGTGAATATACAAGAAAATCGACTTTATACCTTAATATAAGATTGCGGAATTCTTCCAAATGCACTGCGGTTATGGCATTATGTCTCATTCAGTAAGATGAAGAAGGTAAGTGAACTTAAATATGTTAAACTAATGATTCAAAGCAACTCAATATCGATTGCTAAGTGTGAATATACAAGAAAATCGCCTTTACATGCACTGCCGTTATGGCTTTATGTCCACTTCTGTAAGATTAAGAAGGTAAATTAACTTAAATATAATGAATTCTTGATTTGAAGCAACTCAAAATCGATTGCTAAATGTGTAAATACAAGAAAATCGACTTTATACCTTAATATAAGATTGTGAAATTCTTCCAAATGCAAATGCCGTTATGGCTTTATGTCAACTTCAGTAAGATGAAGAATGTTATTTAACTCAAATAAGTGAAGTAAATGATTTGAAGCAACTCAATATCGATTGCTAAATGTGTATATACAAGAAAATCGACTTAATACCTTAATATAAGATTGTGGAATTCTTCCAAATTCACTGCCGTTATGGCTTTATGTCAACTTCAGTAAGATGAAGAAGGTAAGTGAACTTAAATATGTTAAACAAATGATTCGAAGCAACTCAATATCGATTGCTAAATGTGAATATACAAGAAAATCGACTTTATACCTTAATATAAGATTGTGGAATTCTTCCAAATGCACTGCCGTTATGGCTTTATGTCCACTTCAGTAAGATGAAGAAGGTAAGTGAACATCAATATGTCAAACTAATGATTCGAAGCAACTCAATATCGATTGCTAAATATGTGTATGCAAGAAAATCGACTTTATACCTGTATATAAGATTGTGGAATTCTTCCAAATCCAATGCCGTTATGGCTTTATGTCAACTTCAGTAAGATGGAGAATGTTATTTAACTTAAATAAGTGAAGTAAATGATTTGAAGTAACTCAATATCGATTGCTTAATGTGAATATACAAGAAAGTTTACTTTATACCTTAATATAAGATTGTGGAATTCTTCCAAATGCACTGCCGTTATGGCTTTATGTCGACTTCAGTAAGATGAAGAATGTTATTTAACTTAAATAAGTGAATTAAATGATTTGAAGTAACTCAATATCGATTGCTTAATGTGAATATACAAGAAAATCGACTTTATACCTTAATATGAGATTGTGGAATTCTTCCAAATGCACTGCGGTTATGGCATTAT
>NW_024393848.1:0-10572 GCF_016617805.1 Bactrocera tryoni
ATACACATTTAGCAGTCGATATTGACTTGCTTCAAATCATTAATTTACCATATTTAAGTTAATTAACCATCTTCTTCTTACTGAAGTTGACATAAAGTTATAAGGGCTGTGCATTTGGAAGAATTCGACAATCCTATATTCAGGTATAAAGTCGATTTTCTTGTATATACACATTTAGCAGTCGATATTGACTTGTTTCAAATCATTAATTTACCGTATTTAAGTTAATTAACCTTCCTCTTCTTACTGAAGTTGTTATAAAGCCATAACGGCAGTGCGTTTGGGGGAATTCGACAATCTTATTTTCACGTATAAAGTCAATTTTCTTGTCTATACACATTTAGCAGTCGATATTGAATTGCCTTAAACCATTAACTTAACATATTTAAGTTAATTAACCTTCTTCATCTTACTGAAGTTGACATAAAGCCATCACGGCAGTGCATTTGCAAGAATTCGACAATCTTATATTCAGGTATAAAGTCGATTTTCTTGTACATATACACTTAGCAGTCGATATTGAGTTGCTATAAATCATTAATTAAACATATTTAAGTTAACTTACCTTCTTCATCTTACTGAAGTTGTTATAAAGCCATAACGGCAGTGCGTTTGGGGGAATTCGAAATCTTATATTCACGTATAAGGTCAATTTTCTTGTCTATACACATTTATCAGTCGATATTGAATTGCCTTAACCCATTAACTTAACACATTTAAGTTAATTAACCTTCTTCATCTTACTAAAGTTGATATAAAGCCATAACAGCAGTGCATTTGGAAGAATTCGACAGACTTTTATTCAGGTATAAAGTCGATGTTCTTGTATATACACATTTAGCAGTCGATATTGAATTGCCTTAAATCACTAATTTAACATATTTAAATTAATTAGCCTTATTCATTATACTGAAGTTGTTATAAAGCTATAAGGGCTGTGCATTTGGAAGAATTCGACAGTCCTATATTCACGTATAAAGTCAATTTTCTTGTAGATACGCATTTCGCAGTCGATATTGAATTGCCTTAAATCATTAATTTAACATATTTAAGTTATTTAAGCATCTTCATCTTACTGAAGTTGACATAAAGTCATAACGGCAGTGAATTTGCAAGAAATCAACATTCTTATATTCAGATATGAAGTCGATTTTCTTGTATATACACATTTAGCAGTCGATACTAAGTTGCTTTAAACCATTAATTTAACATATTTAAGTTAATTAACCTTCCTCTTCTTACGGAAGTTGTTATAAAGCCATAACGGCAGTGCATTTGGAAGATTTCGACAATCTTATATTCAGGTATAAAGTCGATTTTCTTGTATATACACACTTAGCAGTCGATATTGAGTTGCCATAAACCATTATTTTAACATATTTAAGTTATTTAAGCTTCTTCATCTCACTGAAGTTGACATAAAGCCATAACCGCAGTTCATTTGGAAGAATTCGGCATTCTTATGTTCAGGTATAAAGTTGTTTTTCTTGTATATACACATTTAGCAGTTGATATTGAATTGCCTTAAGCCATTAACTTAACACATTTAAGTTAATTAACCTTTTTCATCTTACTAAAGTTGACATAAAGCCATAACGGCAGTGCATTTGGAAGAATTCGACAATCTTATATTCAGGTATAAAATCGATTTTCTTTTATATACACATTTAGCAGTCGATATTGAATTGCCTTAAGTCATTAATTTAACATATTTAAGTTAATTTGCCTTCTTCATCTTACTGAAGTTGTTATAAAGCCAAAACGGCAGTGCGTTTGGAAGAATTCGACAATCTTATATTCACGTAAAAAGTAAATTTTCTCGTATATACACATTTAGCAGTCGATACTGAATTGCCTTAAATCATTAATTTAATATTTTTAAGTTAATTTACCTTCCTCATCTTACTGAAGTTGACATAAAGCTATGAGGGCTGTGCATTTGGAAGAATTCGACATTTTATATTCAGGTATAAGGTTTATTTTCTTATATATACACATTTAGCAGTCGATATTGAATTGCCATAAACTATTATTTTAACATATTTAAGTTATTTAAGCTTCTTCATCTCACTGATGTTGACATAAAGCCATAACCGCAGTTCATTTGAAAGAATTCGGCATTCTTATGTTCAGGTATAAAGTTGTTTTTCTTTTATATACACATTTAGCAGTTGATATTGAATTGCCTTAAACCATTAAATTAACACATTTAAGTTAATTAACCTTCTTCATCTTACTAAAGTTGACATAAAGCCAAAACGGCAGTGCATTTGGAAGAATTCGTCAATCTTATATTCAGGTATAAAGTCGATTTTCTTTTATATACACATTTAGCAGTCGATATTGAATTGCCTTAAGTCATTAATTTAACATATTTAAGTTAATTTACCTTCTTCATCTTACTGAAGTTTTTATAAAGCCATAACGGCAGTGCATGTGGAAGAATTCGACAATCTTATATTCACGTATAAAGTCAATTTTCTCGTATATATACATTTAGCAGTCGATTTTGAATTGCCTTAAATCATTAATTTAATATTTTCAAATAAATTAGCCTTCTTCATTATACTGAAGTTGTTATAAAGCTATAAGGGCTGTGCATTTGGAAGAATTCGACAGTCCTATATTCAGGTATAAAGGCGATTTTCTTGTATATACACATTTAGCAGTCGATATTGAGTTGTTTAAATCGTTAATTTAACATATTCAAGTTAATTTACCTTCCTCATCTTAGTGAAGTTGATATAAAGCCATAACGGTAGTGCATTTGGATGAATTCGACAATTCTATATTCAGGTATGAAGTCGAATTTCTTGTATATACACATTTAGCAGTCGATATTGACTTGCTTGAAATCATTAGTTTACCATATTTAAGTTAATTAACCTTCCTCTTCTTACTGAAGTTGACATAAAGCTATAAGGGCTGTGCATTTGGAAGAATTCGACATTCTTATATTCAGGTATAGGGTTTATTTTCTTATATACACACATATAGCAGTCGATATTGAATTGCCATAAACCATTATTTTAACATATTTAAGTTATTTAAGCTTCTTCATCTCACTGAAGCTCACATAAAGCCATAACCGCAGTTCATTTGGAAGAATTCGGCATTCTTATGTTCAGGTATAAAGTTGATTTTCTCGTATATACACATTTAGCAGTCGTTGTTGAATTGCCTTAAACCATTAACTTAACATATTTAAGTTAATTTACCTTCCTCATCTTACTGAAATTGATATAAAGCCATAACGGCAGTGCATTTGGAAGAATTCGGCATTCTTTTATTCAGGTATAAAGTTGATTTTCTTGTATATACCCATTTAGCAGTCGATATTGAATTGCCTTAAGTCATTAATTTAACATATTTAAGTAAATTTTCTTTCTTCATCTTACTGAAGTTGTTATAAAGCCATAACGGTAGTGCGTTTGGAAGAATTCGACAATCTTATATTCACGTATAAAGTAAATTTTCTTGTATATCCACATTTAGCAGTCGATATTGAATTGCCTTAAATCGTTAATTTAACATATTTAAATTAATTAGCCGTCTTCATTATACTGAAGTTGTTATAAAGCTATAAGGGCTGTGCATTTGGAAGAATTCGACAGTCCTATATTCAGGTATAAAGGCGATTTTCTTGTATGTGCACATTTAACAGTCGATATTGAGTTGCTTTAAATCGTTAATTTAACATATTTAAGTTAACTTACCTTCCTCATCTTAGTGAAGTTGTTATAAAGCCATAAAGGCAGTGCATTTGGAAGAATTTTACAATCCTATATTCAGGTATAAAGTCGATTTTCTTGTATATACACATTTAGCAGTCGATATTGACTTGCTTCAAATCATTAATTTACCATATTTAAGTTAATTAACCTTCCTCTTCTTACTGAAGTTGACATAAAGCTATAAGGGCTGTGCATTTGGAAGAATTCGAAATTCTTATATTCGGGTATAAGGTTTATTTTCTTATATATACACATTTAGCAGTCGATATTGAATTGCCATAAACCATTATTTTAACATATTTAAGTTATTTAAGCTTCTTCATCTCACTGAAGTTGACATAAAGCCATAACCGCATTTCATTTGTAAGAATTCGGATTTTTTTGTTCAGGTATAAAGTTGATTTTCTTGTATATACACATTTAGCAGTCGATATTGAATTGCCTTAAACCATTCACTTAACACATTTAAGCTAATTAACCTTCTTCATCTTACTAAAGTTGACATAAAGCCATAACGGCAGTGCATTTGGAAGAATTCGACAATCTTATATGCAGGTATAAAGTCGATTTTCTTTTATATACACATTTAGCAGTCGATATTGAATTGCCTTAAGTCATTAATTTAACACATTTAAGTTAATTTACCTTCTTCATCTTACTGAAGTTGTTATAAAGCCATAACGGCCGTGCGTTTGGAAGAATTCGACAATCTTATGTTCCCGTAAAAAGTAAATTTTCTCGTATATACACATTTAGCAGTCGATATTGAATTGCCTTAAATCATTAATTTAATATTTTTAAATTAATTAGCCTTCTTCATTATACTGAGGTTGTTATAAGGCCATAACGGCAGTGCATTTGGAAGAAATCGACAATCTTATATTCAGGTATAAAGTCGATTTTCTTGTATATACAAACTTAGCAGTCGATACTGAGCTGCTTTGAATCATTAATTTAACATATTTAAGTTAATTTGCCTTCTTAATCTTAAAATTTGTTATAAAGCCATAACGGCAGTGCATTTGGAAGAATTCGACAATCTTATTTTCAGGTAAAAAGTCGATTTTCTTGTGTATACACATTTAGCAGTCGATATTGACTTGCTTCAAATCATTAATTTAACATATTTAAGTTAATTAACTTTCTTCATCTTACTGAAGTTGACATAAAGCAATAACGGCAGTGAATTTGGAAGAATTCAACATTCTTATAGTCAGATATAAAGTCGATTTTCTTGTATATACACATTTAGCAGTCGATACTAAGTTGCTTTAAACCACTAATTTAACATATTTAAGTTAATTAGCCTTCTTCTTCTTACGGAAGTTGTTATAAAGCCATAACGGCAGTGCATTTGGAAGATTTCGACAATCTTATATTCAGGTATAAAGTCGATTTTCTTGTATATACACACTTAGCAGTCGATATTGAGTTGCCATAAACCATTATTTTAACATATTTAAGTTATTTAAGCTTCTTCATCTCACTGAAGTTGACATAAAGCCATAACCGCAGTTCATTTGGAAGAATTCGGCATTCTTATGTTCAGGTATAAAGTTGTTTTTCTTGTAGATACACATTTAGCAGTTGATATTGAATTGCCTTAAGCCATTAACTTAACACATTTAAGTTAATTAACCTTCTTCATCTTACTTAAGTTGACATAAAGCCATAACGGCAGTGCATTTGGAAGAATTCGACAATCTTATATTCAGGTATAAAATCGATTTTCTTTTATATACACATTTAGCAGTCGATATTGAATTGCCTTAAACCAATAATTTAACATATTTAAGTTATTTAAGCTTCTTCATCTCACTGAAGTTGACATAAAGCTATAAGGGCTGTGCATTTGAAAGAATTCGACATTCTTATATTAAGATTTAAGGTTTATTTTCTTATATATACACATTTAGCGGTCGATATTGAATTGCCATAAACCATTATTTTAATATATTTAAGTTATTTAAGCTTCTTCATCTCACTGAAGCTCACATAAAGCCATAACCGCAGTTCATTTGGAAGAATTCGGCATCCTTGTGTTCAGGTAGAAAGTTGTTTTTCGTGTATATACACATTTAGCAGTTGATATTGAATTGCCTTAAGCCATTAACTTAACACATTTAAGTTAATTAACCTTCTTCATCTTACTAAAGTTGACATAAAGTTATAAGGGCTGTGCATTTGGAAGAATTCGACAATCTTATATTCAGGTATAAAGTTGATTTTCTTGTATATACACATTTAGCAGTCGATACTGAGTTGCTTTAAAACATTAATTTAACATATTTAAGTTAATTAACCATCTTCTTCTTGCTGAAGTTGACATAAAGTTATAGGGGCTGTGCATTTGGAAGAATTCGACAATCCTATATTCAGGTATAAAGTCGATTTTCTTGTAAATACACATTTAGCAGTCGATATTGACTTGCTTCAAATCATTAATTTACCATATTTAAGTTAATTAACCATCTTCTTCTTACTGAAGTTGACATAAAGTTATAAGGGCTGTGCATTTGGAAGAATTCGACAATCCTATATTCAGGTATAAAGTCGATTTTCTTGTAAATACACATTTAGCAGTCGATATTGACTTGCTTCAAATCATTATTTTAACACATTTAAGTTAATTTACCTTCTTCTTCTTACTGAAGTTGACATAAAGTTATAAGTGCTGTGCATTTGGAAGAATTCGACAATCCTATATTCAGGTATAAAGTCGATTTTCTTGTAAATACACATTTAGCAGTCGATATTGACTTGCTTCAAATCATTCTTCTTCTTAATTGGCGTAGACACCGCTTAAGCGATTATAGCCGAGTTAACAACAGCGCGCCAGTCGTTTCTTCTTTTCGCTACGTGGCGCCAATTGGATATTCAAGCGAAGCCAGGTCCTTCTCCACTTGGTCCTTCCAACGGAGTGGAGGTCTTCCTCTTCCTCTGCTTCCCCCGGCGGGTACTGCGTCGAATACTTTCAGAGCTGGAGTGTTTTCGTCCATCCGGACAACATGACCTAGCCAGCGTAGCCGCTGTCTTTTAATTCGCTGAACTATGTCAATGTCGTCGTATATCTCGTACAGCTCATCGTTCCATCGAATGCGATATTCGCCGTGGCCAATGCGCAAAGGACCATAAATCTTTCGCAGAATTTTTCTCTCGAAAACTCGTAACGTCGACTCATCGGTTGCTGTCATCGCCCAAGCCTCTGCACCATATAGCAGGACGGGAATTATGAGGGACTTATAGAGTTTAGTTTTTGTTCGTCGAGAGAGGACTTTACTTTTCAATTGCCTACTCAGTCCGAAGTAGCACCTGTTGGCAAGAGCAATCCTGCGTTGGATTTCCAGGCTGACATTGTTCGTGGTGTTAATACAGGTTCCTAAATAGACGAAATTATCTACAACTTCAAAGTTATGACTGTCAGCAGTGACGTGAGAACCAAGTAGCGAGTGCGACGACTGTTTGTTTGATGACAGGAGATATTTCGTTTTGCCCTCGTTCACTGCCAGACCCATTTTCTGTGCTTCCTTGTCCAGCCTGGAGAAAGCAGAACTAACGGCGCGGGTGTTGAAGCCGATGATATCAATATCGTCGGCATACGCCTGCAGCTGAAGCCTACTTTAGTGCATTAAAAAAGTTCTGCATTGACTGCATACATATAACCCTATGTCCATCTCGCTTAGACAATAAGTCGAAGGAGCTTTGGCAAGGATCATAATTCCAACTCGTCTCACGCCCATAAATTCCGATAATACTGTATGGTATACGCCTGGTGTCTCCATTATGCTCTCACGATTCGAAATCTCAGCCTACTCAACTTAGTTCCGTTTCTTAGTTGCAGGAAACATGTTCTTCACTTCCTTTTTTAGACAAACATGAAAAAATATGTGAGACTTGTTGCTCTCAGACATGCATACTTATGCAAAGGAGCTTTCCATTCACCTTGCACGCCACTTTATTGCAGCTGTGCATTCACGCACTAATGCCACAAACAAAAACTCCCACACACACATATGTATGTATGTATAAACTCTCAAGAATAGCTAAGGCGTGTGTAGAATTCCTCGAAATAAACTCAATAATGCTCGTGCATTATTTAGTGCACACATTTCTAAGGAAATCTGTGCTTCACTGCCATCGCAGTTGATTTGTCGGCTAACGCTGTGGGCGTGGTGTGTGCTTGCGTGTGTCAATAATTGTTGCACGCAGGCGGTTACATTTGTGGCGAGCAACGAAAATACCAAATTTTAGCAGCTGCACGTCATCTATTTCATTTCAATACCAATTTCTTGTGGCATGTGGCATGCAAATATCTCTCGCAATTTGTCTGTAAAGTTTTTGGCTTAGGAATAACGGAATTAAGTAGCAATTTTGGTCTAGATGCATACACTAAGTGTCTTCATTTGGTTATATGGCGAATTTTTAATTGATTGAATTTGTGGGGAAATTAATTAATATTCGGTAAGTGAGCTTAAATGCTCAGCAAGTGGTTAAAGAGTGAAGGAGTATACTTATCCTCTATATACGAGTAGTAAATGCATATTTGCTCTAAGCAATCAGAATACATAGACGCGAGTATATTTTTGTCTGCGTGCTGACAAGTAGTCGCATCAATTCCCGAAAGTCCATTTGCTGGCTTAAAAATATTCAATTATTTCCGTCTCTGCCAGATTATTTTCTTCACAGCTATTTACCGACTTCAATACTTCGCCACCCATACTCTCATGTAAACAATAAAACTCACATTTGTAGAAATTTTTAAATCGTTTTTTGAATGTCGTCACAATGTAAATTTTGTAAGAAACTCTATTTTTCTAAAGAAAATTTGAAATGGAAGAATCTAATACTGTATTTTTCTCATTGAATATTCTGCTAAAAATTTTTCCGGTAAAATTTTCGAGAGAATTTTTTAATGATAAAGAAATTTGTAGAACTCCGCAATAAACTTCCAGCAAAATTTACACCACAACCAGAGGTATTTAAGGACTTTTACGTGAAAATGTTGCTGAAGCTCTAACAGTATACATAGGTTCCTGGAGATAAAATAGAGAAAATATATATATGTATTCATGTGATATATTAGTAGTGGTAGATTTGTGTGACAAGGAAAAAAATAAACTAAAACTTCGATGAACTGTACTAATTGTACAGAACACAAAAATACATTTTTAACTGGAATCTCTTTCCAATGTATATACAAATAATTTCGATATGCACATAACAGTCAAAATTCACGTTGATGATACATTGATATATAACTTTTGCCAACAGGTACTACTTCGGACTGAGTAGGCAATTGAGAAGCAAAGTCCTCTCTCGACAAACAAAAACCAAACTCTATAGTCACTAATAATTCTCGTCTTGCTATATGGTGCAGAGGCCTGGACGATGACAACAACTGATGAGTCGACGTTGCGAGTTTTCGAGAGAAAAGTTCTGCGGAAGATTTATGGTCCCTTGCGCATTGGCCACGGCGAATATCGCATTCGATGGAACGATGAGCTGTACGAGATATACGACGACGTTGACATAGTTCAGCGAATTAAGAGACAGCGGCTACGCTGGCTAGGTCATGTAGTCCGAATGGACCAAAAAACTCCAGCTCTGAAAGTATTCTATGCAGTACCCGCCGGTGGAAGCTGAGGAAGAGGAAGATATCCACTCCGTTGGAAGGACCAAGTGGAGAAGGACCTGGCTTCGCTTGAAATATCCAATACATTGAGCCTCATTGCACTAATTTCCTGATAAAGTAAACATTTAATTTCTCATTGTAAATTAATTGAAGATGGGTAATTTCTACCTCTATCGTAATGCTTTGACGCTATTCTTTGATTAAAATATTGTTTTTATTTAAAATTCTCATCGTATTTTACTCTTTGAGCTGCATTTTCAAAGTAACTAGGAAGAAAAGCTGTCAATTAAATAACATATATTCTGAGGTCTAAAAACATCATTCTCCTAATAAGAATGCGAAAATGGTCGTTGTTGAATTCGGGTTAGCCAACGCAAACTTTGGCCAAACCGGAAATGACGGCCAGAAATATTTTTCTATGTGTTTGGTGAGATTGGCTGGGAATATACTTTCTTATAAGTTCCCTGGCATCCAGTGATTACTACCTATTCTTGCCTATGGCGAAAGATTTTGCAGGTGAAAAACTTACCTCAAGAGCAATTTGTCGAAATTTAGTTTCCAGTTTTTTGGCCAACTAGATAAAGGGTTTCTATAAGACTGTCATCTTCAAAATGGCATTATTGTATATATTCTTCAGATTATTTAACAGAACAATTGAAAAGTACCCGGAATGACACATAGATGGCGCTACCGGAATTAAATCCATGTGATTATTAGTTAGCCTAACCGTGTGTAAATTTGCCAGCTGTGGGATAATTAATTTCTGAATTATATCATTTTCAGTGAAGAAACGTTTGTTATTACAAAAATATTGAATAAAAATAAATTTTGTGTGTAAATAAAGCATCGCTTTAGAGCGAAAAATGCAGTTGAAGCAAAAACTTGGCTTGATAATGAGTTTCCAGATGTTGCACCAGGAAAATCAACCTTTAAGGATTGGTATGCTAAATTTGGATCTAGTGAAAGTAGTAATGAAGAGCAATGAATGAATGGTGAACGCAGTGGACGCCCAAACAAGATTATTACCAACGAAAACATAAAAATGTCCACTAAATAATTTTGGATTGCCGTAAAGTGAATTTGGTTGAGAGAGCAGACCTTCCAAAGATATCAACTGAATATGTACGTGATATCATTCAACAATATTTGGGTATGAGAAATCTCTATGCAAAGTGGGTGCTGTGCAAGTGCATTTTTTCACCAAAA